>NC_034182.2:5495604-5775604 GCF_002021735.2 Oncorhynchus kisutch
AACAATATCACACTACCAGGGTGAGCTGTTCAAATTTAGTCTGCTTAACAAATTCACTGCGGCCCTTACCAGTGACATCAGCATGCTTCACAATCTTGCCATCATGTTGCTGGACAGTTCCAGTAGAAATAATGGTACTGGCAGTGCCTTTAAAAGGAATATAACTCATGTACAGTGGGGCAAAAAAGTATTTAGTCAGCCACCAATTGTGCATGTTCTCCCACTTAAAAAGATGAGGCCTGTAATTTTCATCATAGGTACACTTCCACTATGACAGTGAAAAAGAAAAAGAAAGAAAAAAAAAAATCCAGAAAATTACATTGTAGGATTTTTAATTAATTAATTTGCAAATTATGGTGGAAAATAATTATTTGGTCACCTACAAACAAGCAAGATTTCTGGCTCTCACAGACCTGTAACTTCTTCTTTAAGAGGCTCCTCTGTCCTCCACTCGTTACCTGTACTAATGGCACCTGTTTGAACTTGTTATCAGTATAAAAGACACCTGTCCACAACCTCAAACAGTCACACTCCAAACTCCCCTATGGCCAAGACCAAAGAGCTGTCAAAGGACACCAGAAACAAAATTGTAGACCTGCACCAGGCTGGGAAGACTGAATCTGCAATAGGTAAGCAGCTTGGTTTGAAGAAATCAACTGTGGGAGCAATTATTAGGAAATGGAAGACATACAAGACTACTGATAATCTTCCTCGATCTGGGGCTCCACGCAAGATCTCACCCCGTGGGGTCAAAATGATCACAAGAACGGTGAGCAAAAATCCCAGAACCACACAGGGGGACCTAGTGAATGACCTGCAGAGAGCTGGGACCAAAGTAACAATGCCTACCATCAGTAACACACTACGCCACCAGGGACTCAAATCCTGCAGTGCCAGACGTGTCCCCCTGCTTAAGCCAGTACATGTCCAGGCCCGTCTGAAGTTTGCTAGAGAGCATTTGGATGTTCCAGAAGAAGATTGGGAGAATGTCATATGGTCAGATGAAACCAAAATATAACTTTTTGGTAAAAACTCAACTCGTCGTGTTTGGAGGACAAAGAATGCTGAGTTGCATCCAAAGAACACCATACCTACTGTGAAGCATGGGGATGGAAACATCATGCTTTGGGGCTGTTTTTCTGCAAAGGGACCAGGACGACTGATCCGTGTAAAGGAAAGAATGAATGGGGCCATGTATCGTGAGATTGAGTGAAAACCTCCTTCCATCAGCAAGGGCATTGAAGATGAAACGTGGCTGGGTCTTTCAGCATGACAATGATCCCAAACACACCGCCCGGGCAATGAAGGAGTGGCTTCGTAAGAAGCATTTCAAGGTCCTGGAGTGGCCTAGCCAGTCTCCAGATCTCAACCCCATAGAAAATCTTTGGAGGGAGTTGAAAGTCCGTGTTGCCCAGCAACAGCCCCAAAACATCACTGCTCTAGAGGAGATCTACATGGAGGAATGGGCCAAAATACCAGCAACAGTGTGTGAAAACCTTGTTAAGACTTACAGAAAACATTTGACCTCTGTCATTGCCAACAAAGGGTATATAACAAAGTATTGAGATAAACTTTTGTTATTGACCAAATACTTATTTTCCACCATAATTTGCAAATAAATTCATAAAAAATCCTACAATGTGATTTTCAGGATTTTTTTCCCTCATTTTGTCTGTCATAGTTGAAGTGTACCTATGATGAACATTACAGGCCTATCTCATCTTTTTAAGTGGGAGAACTTGCACAATTGGTGGCTGACTAAATACTTTTTTGCCCCACTGTACATGTGTATAGACTGAAGTGACCCAAGCACAAAACATCAGGTCTAAGAACAGCCCTTAATTATCACACAATAAAACCTGGGTTCTCATGCCTTATAAACTAAAATTGCCCATTGTGTACAATCACATGCCAGGCATATAGAGACATGCCTGTAACCCTAGCTGGGAGGTAAAGTTGTAATTCTATGGTGCTGTTCTCATGTTACCTGGATGTGTTCTCTGATCTCTACAGTGTGCTTCGGCAGACTGTTGATGCCGTTCCTGTCTTTCTGGTTTAACACAGCGATCCGATCCTCTCCACAGTCCTGGCCTCCAGAACCACCACCTCTTTTTTAAAGATTTTGTACAAAAAATACAATTGTTATACTTGAGTAAAAGTAAAAGCTATACATCAAATTCCTCACATTATGCAAACACCACTTTTTTGTTGCTTTTTAAATGTACAAACAGGGGCACACTCCAACATTCACAAATACAGTGATTCTGCCAGATCAGAGGCAGTAGGGGTTACAAGGAGTTATATTGATAGGTTTGTGAATTGGACCATATCATTGTCATGGGTAACGTCGAGGAACATGGCATGGGCGATAGAGGGCACTAGACGTTCTTCAGCCCAGCCTCAGACGAGCCCATAGGCTCTCCACCAAACGTATGGACCAGCCTACCCTCCTCGTGACTGTCTCCTGCCCTCATGGCCTCTGAGGAACAGACAGACAAAGAGAGAGATTGTTATTGTAGCAACTAGATAAAACAGGCAAATGGTTATAGCCAATATGGTCATTAATAAGAAAACTCACTCGAGCTGAATTAATCTGTCAATTTATTCATAGTTCACTTCTAATATTACCACGAACAGTCCCTTTTAGTCAAGAGACAATCAATTGCAGATGTATTTAATTTCATGTGTATCAATATACCATGAACAAAGGCAATACCCAACTGTTGAAGCAAAACAGAAACAGTTAACACTTATTTTTCCATTTCTACCAGATTATGTAGCCTGGTCCCAGATCTGTATGTACTCTGGTCCACTCCAATGCTCAACTCATTTCCTAATTGTCAATGAGTTGGCTTGATTTCACAAATAGACTGGCAGTCAGGCTATAGATTACGTGCCATTTGTGCATTTCCCAGGCTCTTACCTCTGATGAGGGAGGTAATGGCCAGTCTAGTGACAAAGACATTGTCCAGCTCTTCGCTGCCTGTGAACAGCTCAGCCACCATATACAGGTCTGGCTTCACCTTGCGAGTTCTCTCCAGCATGTACTACATACAGCCACACCACACACACCAGGGCACACAATGCAACATAGGCAATTTTGGGGAGGGAGAAAGAGTGAGGTTGGAGATAGAGAAGAGGGCGAGAGATGGGAAGGGGAAAGTGAAGGGGTAGAGGCTTTGGCAGATCAGCTCTCCCTTCAGCAGCACAGCTTCAGGCTGTCTCCCCAGCAGATCAGCTCTCCCCTCAGCAGCACAGCTTCAGGCCGTCTCCCCAGCAGATCAGCTCTCCCCTCAGCAGCACAGCTTCAGGCTGTCTCCCCAGCAGATCAGCTCTCCCCTCAGCAGCACAGCTTCAGGCCGTCTCCCCAGCAGATCAGCTCTCCCCTCAGCAGCACAGCTTCAGGCTGTCTCCCCAGCAGATCAGCTCTCCCCTCAACAGAACAGCTTCAGGCTGTCTCCCCAGCAGATCAGCTCTCCCCTCAACAGAACAGCTTCAGGCTGTCTCCCCAGCAGATCAGCTCTCCCCTAAGCAGCACAGCTTCAGGCTGTCTCCCCAGCAGATCAGCTCTCCCCTAAGCAGCACAGCTTCAGGCTGTCTCCCCAGCAGATCAGCTCTCCCCAGCAGATCAGCTCTCCCCTAAGCAGCACAGCTTCAGGCTGTCTCCCCAGCAGATCAGCTCTCCCCAGCAGATCAGCTCTCCCCTCGGGTACAAGGTAGAGCCAGACAGGGATGAAACAGAAGAGTTAGAAATATCAATGATATCTAAAACAAACAAAAAAAGTGTCACATTTCTCAGGGAAAGGTCCATCTTTACCACCCCCTTTTGGTATAGACTGGATATGACAATTACAGGCCGAAACTAGACCAGTTACAACAGCAGTAGCAGCTGGCCTGGAACCTAATACTACTGAACTATCAGCTGACCTGTAACCTAATACTACTGAACTATCAGCTGACCTGGCTCTGCAAAGTTTGTCAGGCGGGTCATCTGACATCACCCAGCCGTTGTGGGGCAGGAAGTGTCTGTCTGGCTCATCAACTGCATTTCCTGGTCAAATGCCAAGTTGTCCTCTGGTGAAATATCTCCACACCACTGGATGTTTCCCGGTGATAGGTCCCAATTTAGGCTGGTGGTTCGCAAAGTGTTTATAAATTGCATTTCCCATGATGCAGTTCTAGAGCTCAACATTAAGTTCCTGAACCAGTTACAACACTCCAGGGCAGATGAGGGCGCATTACTGTAACAAGCACAGGAGTGACAAACATTTGTAGCTCCAACACTAGTGACAACACCCAGCTCAAGATTATTGGGATCATTTTATTCAAGGAATTCCCACTCCTCTAAAATGGGTCTAAAGCACCCTTCTCGGACATAAAGATCGAAATGGTCTTATAGAAGGTAGCATACAATAGAAGAACGGTGATTCAACATAGCAATCACTCTGTATGAGCGGGTCTATTGCAATAATGGAGTATCCTAAAACAGACATGATTTGTGGCCACAGATGGTTTGTTTACATTTCTACTGTTGAGGCTAGAGGGAGTCGACTTAGGCTTACAGCTCCATCTAGCAGTCGCGTCGGGGACAACAGTTGACAACTATAGCATTAGCTTAACCTTAACCCTTTTCCTAACCTGCTATGTTAATTCACCTAAACTGCTGTGTTAATATCCTAATCTGCTGTGGTGACAAATCACACCCCTAACCTCACAATCGTGTGAGTCGCAAACATTCAATGAAATACTTCACTCAGTATAGTCACTCTCACCAAGTCCAACTTTCAATCGTTGACATCCCAAGATTATATTCCCAATAGCCCTGGGGACGAGGTTAGATGGTTCCTCACCCTGAAAGTAATCTATGGGCCAGGAGAAACTAATCCATGGTTGACATGGGTCTAAATCACATCCCTATTATTACAGGTGAAACAAACTGACCTGAGGTGGTGGTGGATGTAGGCCTAGAGGAGCATGGTTGTTGGGCTCTCCCCGGCTGAGCTGGGTGTTTCCATTCAATGTGGGTTAAAATAAACGGAACATTTTATTGGGAAACATTGAATAAGTGGGCCTTGTTATTTCTAAAAACATGCACACTCGTTTGTCCTAAATAAAATACAGGTAGTTGACAGACAACATGGACATCTTTGAAGGTCCTCCACAGCTTTAGCCAGTTGTTGGAATTGGGGACTTCCATAACACAGCAGAGACGACCCAAGAAACCATTCTCGTAACATGTTTCTGCTGTGCAATGGAGGTATCACTGCAGAAAGAGGCCAAGACAGAAACTATTCAGAGAAGTGACAGGTTAGCATCCTTGAAGGGCTATAGTCACCTTCAAGTGTACAATTTAATGAATGACAAGAATAAAATAGCCAACACAAGGGCTTTACAATGTACAAGTTTATTTTTAATGAACTCTTCAGTGGTTGGTAGTCACAGCACAGCTCGCATGTATGAAGCCACACGCCTATTTTACAAGATGGGACATTTAAAAAAGGAAAAACGGCAATGTAAACCAAAAGAGGAGATGGCCAACAGTCCAACTACAGCAACCTTTTCTTTACTACAGTATCCTTAAAAAGGCCACTGAAATGCATCAAATGTGTTTGATGCATGGACTTTATTTGATGGTGGCTGACATCAAATACTCCTCACATGGCATTGACAGTGCATGTAGACATTGTAAAAAGGACTGGGTTAGCAATACCTAAGATCTTTTAGTGACAACACCTTGGCTAATACTACAGCTTAAAAAACTAACTGAAAAGAAAATGAACAGCACTCATCCAAAGATACTGAATACAATGTGTGAAATGTAGTGAAGCAATTATATTATTCGTATCTCACAATTACCGTGAACACTTAAAACTGGAAAGAAAAAGCACTGAACACTGCCAGCCATTCCCTTTAAGAGAGAGAGGCCCTATTGTAATCCAATGTCTTTAGACTATAAATGAAGAAAATAGTTAAAAACACACTTTTTTTGTCCTCTGGAGTTTGTATATTTTTAATAGTAACAGACGGGAACCATAAATGCATGCCATGTGCTGGTCTCAAACGATACATACAGGTATATACAGCATCACTCAGTACCTGCTAAAACGAAGTGAGAAATACAGAGTATAAACCAACGACTACACTACAACCTTAAAGAAAAGAGAGGGGGGGGGGGGGGGGGGTCGGTGAAAGGGGTGAGCGATGGAAAGATGGAGTGAAAATCCTACTAGTGATGGACTCATCATTAAAGCATTTTTATTAGAAATAAATGCATATTGCACATACAGTGAAAGCTTAAATTCCACCAAGTCCACCTGTTCTGTAAAGCGATAATTCCATTTACCTCTGAGGGAGACACACAAAGGTACAGAAATGGAAAGGGGGTGAGTGGCGTGGATAGAGGTGTGTGTGCTTTTGTGGTGTGTGTCGGGGTGGGGTTGCGTGTACTAAGATGGGGTACGACTGGGAAGTCTTCTGCTGTAGGCAGAGCCTCCAAAAACGGGGAGGACTTCTCTTGGGGGGGGGGGGGGGGGGGTCAGAAAGAACAGGACAACTACACATCGCACAACCCTTGTATGTAGGTCGAGGAACAAACAGGAAATGAAAACAAAAAGATCAAATAAAGGTTTGTGGCACGAATAAAATCAGGTGTGAAATAACTGTTCTTCTGTGACAGCTGAGAGATCGATACAAGTGTTTTATGTACAACTAAGGCTTATTGGTTAAATAGTTGAGGATCCCCGCCCACAAACGCTTTTACATGCCGTTCACAACCCTATCCTCTGCTAATGTAAACTCAGTGGTTCTATCTGGAGAGCAGCCACAGGTTGAAGTGGAGAATAACCTAATGGAGAGAGGGAGGACATGGAGGACGCTGTGGTGGTGGGAGAGGAGCGAGGCATAGAAGAGCTGAGAAGGAGTCTTGTTGCGGATGTCTCTTGCAATTAATACCTAAAAGTTGCAATTCCATTAGTCACTGCCATGGAGGAGTGGGCGGGCGCAGGAGGGCGGGAGGGGTTTGTTCTACTTGGAAAGCTTGCTAATGACTCGAATAAGAGCTCCGTTCTCATCCTTTAGTCTCTGGTTGTCTGATTTCAAGTCTGGTAGCGTCTGGAAGAGAACAAAAAAAGAGCGGGGGAAACAGGCTTAGAGACATGTCACCATAGAGACACGTTGAGGTTCAGTCAGCCCAGTTCCAGAAACTGTTAATTGCAGTGTGTGTCATCAGCATCTTTGACAAGCCAGTCTCAACCACTTTTTTCCCCATTGTCTTTATATTCTTTGCTGAGAATGGAGCAAGCACACCCCAGTCCAAAGTTTCTGCTAAATAGCCATGCAGAAACAGGAGAGGCGGCTCCACTGGCAGCCAGGAATACAACACATTCGTCAAATACACAGCATAAATCCTGGCAGCACAAAAGTGCACCTTTGTTTGAAGCACACAGGACAAAAAAAAAATGCATGAGCGACAACTCAAACTGTTGCAGCATCAAATAATGCCTCTGCAATCATTCAGTTTTTAATGTCTTTCTGAGGTAGACTTATCAAGTGTAAAGCTAACGCCATCTCGCAGTCAGTACCCACCCAATACCCATTTCTGCCCTGAACCAAATTTCCAAACTAACTGCTATATGAAAAATGGCATTACTACATCTCTGCCTTAATACAATGCCAGTAGTTATGTTATTCACCAACATAACTACACCACTGCCTGTCATCTTGGTCACAGTTTGAGTTTAGTCGGAAATAGAAACTTTGACTAGTCATCAGTGTGGTGCCAAAGTGTTGTGGATTAAGTGGGTAATATTACGAGAGAACTACAAAATACTACCCAGTTTGTTTGACAAATTAAAATATAACTAATCACAATGAGTCACAGATTTTCATTCCCAAATATAATTCCCTCAATATCAATTAAATCCATACTGGGCTAAGCAGATTCATGAAGCCATGCAGTCCAGCATTGCAACCATGGCGTATTGCCCAGTCCCTCTTGAAACACTTCAGCATTCACATAGGAAACAACTGAACATCCAGGGAGATCAATAGCAAAACGTAAAACTGTTCACCGCAAAACTATAAAGGCATTATATTACAGATGACAATCAACCAACCGGAGCTTCTTATGGCATGTAATGGAAATTGAAATCATGAGCAAGAGCCAAATTAATATGTCTAGGTCACTGGGAAATTAAATAAGACCAAGTGGAAACCTGCAGTATTGGGGTGACCCAGTCTCAAAGCTGGGTTGACGTCATCTATAAAGACTCAATTGAAATGGGGGTGGGACTGGAGAAAGACACTGAGGGGAAAGGAAATGTGTCCGTCCTCCATAAAAAAATATGTCCGCCATTTGACGCTAAAAGGAAGCCATGTCATGCAAAGCCAGAAACCAGCCGAACGAAACAGCGGGACTCCCTGATAAAGACTTCAAGACTGCACACTGGGGGGAAAATAACAAAATGGGGCACTCTCCTTTACAGTATATCAAATTATCTAGTAAAATCAATTGAATAAAGACCTAATCATGTAGTCCAATATTTATACTTCAGGTGCTGCACTAACAATAAAGTAGTACATTTGCTTATATGAAAATTAACACCCGATTTGATACCTTACCTGACTGAAAATATCATTTAACTATACTGAGAACAATAGGTACTGCAAATGGAAAGTGCCCAGTCAAAACACACTCCCCAATATGAAAACCAGAGAGGACAGGGGAGGTAGGGGGGAGGAGATAACCTTGTAGTTGGGCGGCTGGGGACCTGCCTGTCTATGGGTGAGGTCGGAGCACGAATGGAGTATGAGAAGGGAGGGTGAGGGGGTGAGGAGGAGCGGTTGGGCAGGGCTACAGGTCCACGGAGGGGGGCAGCTGGCTGCAGGCTGACTGGGAGAGCTTGACCACCACGCGGGCCAGGGCCCTGTTCTCTGCCTGCAGCCGCTCCTTGACCTGACGCAGGGCCTGAACCTGCTTTACCTCTGGGAGGTTCTGCAGGAAAACCACAACACAGGGAGAGAGGGGTAGAGCGAGAGAGAAGGTAGAGCGAGAGAGGAGGGAGAGCGAGAGAGTTAAACAAGCAGAGGGCAGAGCAAAGGGGGAGATGGGAGAGTACCAGAAGGGAGAGAAAGAATGGAAGACAAGGGGGGCCAATACAAATTATAGAAAGGATAAGAAGAGGGGCAAAGAAGACAAAACAGAAAAAGGAGATTGTTAGGAAAATGGGACAGAGTTTGGAACTGGAGGAATGACAAGTGCTTTCCAAGCAGGCTGGCATGTAGGAGAGACGACAATCTACAGTAGCAGAGTAGACTAGAGAGAGAGGAAGACCGATATAGTCGCTGGGCTGCCTATGTCCTAGAAATAGTCACTACATTATGGCAGTGCTGGGAAGAAGGAAAACACTTGTTTATTTTGTTGCCCTGTTTCTGAGAACATCCAATCTCCTTAGTTAGAAGAGTTACGTCAACATAGAGCATCCCAAAAAGTGGCAATACTGAACACGCGCACACACAGAATTCAGACCACAGAATTCACACCACAGAATTCACACCACAGATAGGATACACTGGGGGCTCAAATCAAACACTGGGGAGTGTACAGTGACAAAAGCACTATGCTGACTGTCAGTTAGGATTGTTACATTATACATCTACAATGCTATAATTCACAGCACCAGAGAGTTTATCAAATGGGACATTGAATTGCCTCCGGCCCTCCTCACATTGGTCCACACTAGTGGTCCAGCTAAAGTATACAGTATGTTTAACATTGGAATATTGACTGCTGTTCCTGATCTTAAAGGGGCAATATGCAATTATGTCACTCAAAACCTTCTGGTGCCCTACACAAAAAAAAGGACCTTACACCCAACAACATACATCGAGGGCCCAGTCACATAAGACAGTACCTTGAGTTCCTCCTCCATCTCAGAGATCTTCCTTTCTAGAGCTCTTCTTTCCTGCAGGGAGGGGGACAAACAGACGTTAACCCCGGGTTTACAGAAGAGGGAGACGAGCATAGAAAACACCACAAAAGACAACCACCGCATACAGGCTCCCACAAACTGCTTCAGTTATGTTACCTCACACCTCGGCTCCGCAGCTCGGCTGTTACAGCCTCGAGTGACTCTGGCTCTGATAGCAGTGTTCATTTCATCAACAATATTTTTCCTGACTAAAACTATGACGATAACGAGACGAGATTCCATGGGGGGGATAACTAGCACCAATTACTTTCATTTTTGTCAACGAAAATGTGACACTAATGGACATTTAATTTGGCATGACATGCGGACCACGGCGCTAAAGCCGCAACTTTCGACAGTCAAGTGTCACCTGGCTTCGCATCAGTTCAAAAGATTGACGAGTGACTGAAGTGACGGCCTGGAGCTGTGTGGGAGAGCTGGGCAGATCAACGCAAATCAGCTGCAGACCACGGAACATGAAGGATGCCAATTCTGCCAATGAGAGGACTGCATGAAATATTCTGAAGCATACATGTTTAGGATTGGACATGTTTGTAGAATTGACATCTTTCAGTTGCACGGTCTGATTGAGCTGATCCACCCAACTCTCCTCCCACAGCTACCCAGGCCACTTCAATCACAAGTCAATCTTTTGAACCGATGCGAAGCCAGGTGCCAGGACACTTTACTGTTCTAGTTGAGCTTAGTTACAAGTCATGTTTACTCACTTTCATGTTGGCTATTTTTGCTTTGATCACATCAGAACCTCCATTTTCCCCTTTGCGTTATTATTCATCTGTGTTGCCGCTCACGCACAGCGATGCACGAATGCAAGTGGTTCCTTTTTTCCTATGGGACAAACGAATGCTATTTGTTGAATATTAGGAGTATGGTAATACTTCTGACATTTATGGAAAGCTTAAATTCTCCCCTTTTCAAGAAACCACTTACTTACCCCCCTTTACGGTTATGATGGGGAGAAAATCAGTCGTAAATTTAACCTGTAGCAAAGGCTTTATAGCCTATATGGTTAATTGTGCCTGGCATTAGTTACAATCTGCCACAATTAATGTCAGAGGTAGCCGACATTCATTATTTGATAGAAGAAAATGCACCGACTTGTGGCTAAAATGTGACTAAGCCTAAAAAAGGTATTTTATGACTAAAACAAAGCCGAAATCTAAATTGACACTGTCTGATAGTAAAACCTAGCTGCAGTTATATCCAATAAAGTGACTGTGGAGATGAGGTGTGAACATCAGATAACAGATGCAGGTTGAGGAGCTTCATGAAGAGAGAGAGAGGCGAGAGGAAAGTGGGTGAGGTGCACTCGCATGATTGTGAAGCATCAAAAAGACCTAACATGTCTAGGTGCTGCATGTCCCATCTTCTCCTGATGTGGTCTAAACATGACACGTTCATGAAATGACTCATGGGTAATGTCAGCCATACTGGTGGGGCCAATATAGCTGAAATAAAAGCAGTTGGCTTCGCTTACAAAGGCAGACCCAAGCTGTGAAGGTTGAGGAATGCAGACTTTAGGGAACGCCAGGGGAACGAGATCAAGGGACGGTCATCTAAAATCCGGTGACAACATGGACTTGAATAAGCAAACTAAAGCAATAGATTAGGGTATGAGTAAATCATTCATGGAAGATGTTGAGATCAGGATAAACTTTTTTTCTTGGCCACCATGCGAACTGCATGTGCCTGTTGTCGTTAAGGTGATGTTTCTATTGGGTCAATTTCACACCATATGTATTGAATTCAAAATAAAATAAATCATGAACATGAAAAATAGTTGAGAATGTAAACATGTTTGAGGACGGGTGAAATAGATTTTGAAATCAAAAACCAAACAAATAATATATAATTGTAAACAAAAATACATTAAAAGCAAAACCCCAAAACTTGTAAGCAAATCATTTTAAAGCGAGAGCAAAACTTAATGACAAAGTCATTTAAAAATATATTTTCAAACGAATACAAAAAGTTTTTGGTTAAACTTTCCCAGCAACCAATCGTATTGAATAGATTTTGCCTACGGTCTTGCCTGCATGTCCTACCCTTTGGTTACGCTACTCGTATCTTTGCTTTCAATGTCTGTTTCTTTGCTTTCACAGCCAGTCTTTTCGAATGCAAGTTAGGCATTATTTTTCCGTGAAAGGCAGGGTTTAGGGAGGCGTAGAGAAGTCTCCATTGGTCCACTAGATTTGTAGATATTAGAAGCATGTCTAATACATTTAATGGCAAACCATCTGTCAGACAAAGTTCAGCACAGGCGTTGGCAAATTGTTCTCCATACACCTGCGCCGAACGTTGTGCAACAGGTAATTCATATGTTTACCTAAGTAGTTAGATAAAATATGTTTTGCTCTCGCTCTAATTGTATTTATTTTTTTACAAGTTTCGGGGTTTTGCTTTTGATGTATTATTTGTGTTTACAATTCTACAGCCGTGGCCAAAAGTTGAAAATGACACAAATATTAATTTTCACAAAGTCTGCTGCCTCAGTTTGTATGATAGAAATTTGCATATACTCCAGAATGTCAGATGAATTATTTAGAGTGATCAGATGAATTGCAATTAATTGCAAAGTCCCTTTTTGCCATGCAAATGAACCCCCCAAAAACATTTCCACTGCATTTCAGCCCTGCCACAAAAGGACCAGCTGACATCATGTAAGTGATTCTCGTTAACACAGGTGTGAGTGTTGACGAGGACAAGGCTGGAGATCACTCCGTCATGCTGATTGAGGTCGAATAACAGACAGGAAGCTTCAAAAGGAGGGTGGTGCTAGGAATCAGTTCTTCCTCTGTCAATCATGATTACCTTTTTGCTTTGCACAAAAAGGGCTTCACAGGCAAGGATATTGCTGCCAGTAAGATTGCACCTAAACTATTTATCGGATAATCAAGAACTTCAAGGAGAGCGGTTCAATTGTTGTGAAGGCTTCAGGGCGCCCAAGAAAGTCCAGCGAGCACCAGGACCATACCCAAAGTTGATTCACCTGCAGGATCGGGGCACCACCAGTACAGAGCTTGCTCAGGAATGGCAGCAGGCAGGTGTGAGTGCGTCTGCACGCACAGTGAGGCAAAGACTTTGAGGATGTCCTGGTGTCAAGAATGGCAGCAAAGAAGCCATGAAAAACATCAGGGACAGACTGATATTCTGCAAAAGGTACAGGGATTGGACTGCTGAGGACTGGGGTAAAGTCATTTTCTCTGATGAATCCCCTTTACGATTGTTTGGGGCATCTGGAAAAAAAGCTTGTCCGGAGAAGACAAGGTGAGCGCTACCATCAGTCCTGTGTTATGCCAACAGTAAAGCATCCTGAGACCATTCATGGGTGGGGTTGCTTATCGGCCAAGGGAGTGGGCTCACTCACAATTTTGCCTAACACAGCCATGAATAAAGAATGGTACCAACACATCCTCCGAGAGCAACTTCTCCCAACCATTCAGGAACAGTTTGGTGACGAACAATGCCTTTTCCAGCATGATGGAGCATGCTAGCCATAAGGCAAAAGTGATAACTAAGTGGCTCGGGGAACAAAACATCGATATTTTGGGTCCATGGCCAGGAAACTCCCCAGACCTTAATCCCATTGAGAACTTGTGGTGAATCCTCAAGGGTGGACAAACAAAACCCCACAAATTCTGACAAACTCCAAGCATTGATTATGCAAGAATGGGCTGCCATCAGTCAGGATGTGGCCCAGAAGTTAATTGACAACATGCCAGGGCGGATTGCAGAGGTCTTGAAAAAGGGTCAACACTGCAAATATTGACTCTTTGCATCAACTTCATGTAATTGTCAATAAAAGCCTTTGACACATATAAAATGCTTGTAATTATACTTCAGTATTCCATAGTAACTGACAAATATCTGAAGACAATGAAGCAGCAAACTGAGTAAATTAATGTGTCATTCTCAAAACTTTGACACGACTGTATATATTTTGCCTTCAAATGTTTAGATTTTTGATTTCAAAATCCATTATTTCACCCATCCTCCAAAATATGTTTACATTCTCAACTTTATTTTCCATGTTCATGTTTTATTTTTATTTGATTTCAATACATATGGCGTGAAATTGACCCCATACATTTGTGTCAGTCGTTAAGGTGAGTGAACACTTTCCAAAAAGAATGGCAAAAAGCACATGCGTAAGATAACACATTTCCATTGAAACAATCCATCATGTATACTCGCTATCACACACACTCGTCAAAAAGAACCACCATGAAGAAAACGTGACCACACACTGGCTAAAAATGTTCAAAAACACGTGAGAGAAGGTAGGTAGCTCGTGCTTGGGTGGGGTTGCACGCCCCCCAGCCAAATATACGGGCATGGTGAGCCAGCCAGCAGGAGAGGCAGTAGACTGGAGAAAGTAGTCAGGTTTATAAGACCATACCACCCAGCTGAAATTGGGGCCTGCTTGTAACCTTCAGACATAAACCAGTTGGCATTGATTACCACGCTGTTAACCACTACCAATTCAGTTCAAACCAATAATCATTTTTATTTGTAAGTGCCTTTCATTCATACAACTCATTTTTGTAAGTTAATCATTTTACCAAACAAATGAATGAAGTTAAACACATAAAACACTTAATAAATCAGTACCCTTTTCTCCATCTCAAGCTGCGACCGGTCAGCAAAGCGCTCCTGCCTCTGTAATACAAGCAACGTTGATAACCCACAGTTAGCGTGGAAGTCCTATTTATTCACAATGAGTGATCCTAATGGTACATGCTAATTTCCCAACTGTACAGCGCAGCCTGGCCACAGTGCCTCACCTGTGTGGCCTTCTCCAGCTGTAGCTTCAAGTCATTCAGCTGCAGGTCTGTGTCACGTAACTGGGACTTCAGCTTCTCATTCTCAGCTAGGATCTGCTCATAAAGCTGAGAGAGGGAAAAACAGTCTGAAAATTAAAATGTGACTATTTCTATGGTGTTGTCATTGAGTCTGGTGTGATTTTAACTAAGGTAGAAGGTGAGTGTCTGGGAGCTCCAGTACCTTCTTGTAGTCAGTGCTATCGTCTCGGTCCAGCCTGCTTGAGAATGACCTGCGACCCTCGCCACGGCTACCCAGGTGGTCATAGCGGTCAGAAGAGGAAGTGCTGCTCTCATTCCTGAACAGAATAAAAACATGGACACTTAGCTCTACAGCATCTTATTGACCATGTCTAATATTTACATAGCCATATACCAGTTTGTCAACGATTTATTTGGTCCAAAGTTGCACAAGCCCTCCAAGTGAAGGGTAAATAGACAGGAATGATGCATTCCCAAATGGCACCCTATTCTCTACATAGGGCTCTGGTCAAAATTAGTACACTACAGGTGCCCTATGGGCCCTGGTCAAAAGTTGTGCACTATATAGGGAATAGTGTGCCATTTGGATAGACCTGAAGAATATACTGAATTTGGCACGTACCTGGACAGTCGGTCGCTCTGTGAAAAGAAAAACAGCAGTGATTTAATGTCTTTACCCGATGTTAATACAAGCAAATCCACATGACCGATTCAAAGCAGTTTTCCTGTTGTCTAGACGAGCGCAGTATGTGGAATGTAGATGATCAATTAGAGTGCATTTGAGGGTTTTGTTGTTCTGCTGGGGAATGTTTGGAGCATCACAATGAAAACAGGATCTTTAAGGTGCATTCTATTCTCCGAGCACGTCTTTTTGTAAATACTAAATTAGATATACTGCTAGGTTATTCATTTCCTTGGCTTCAAAAGGTCTGCCTCATTGATTTGCAAAGAGTTGACAAAGCTAGATGTTGGATGAATTAGTGTCAAGCCCCTCTCCCTTCTCATAGTACCTGACCCCTCTGCACTGCAACAGCCCCCCCCACACACATATTCCTGAATGGCTGCCAAGCCTGCCAGTGCCTTAAGGGCCTGCCCCTGATCCCAGCCTCTTCTAGCTCCCGCAGTGTTTCTCAGAGCAGGCGGGATGTGGGTCAGAGGGCCAAGCCTACAACAGTGTTCAAATTGCTGTTGGTTTCCTGAAGCTGAAGGAGCCCGATCTCCAGGGAAAACCCTTGTGTGTCAGGATATCTTTAAGACCTTAGCTACAGAGATTAAAATGGTGAGGGGGAAGAAAGCTATAATTCAACCTGTTGTACATGTCAGTTGTCAGAAAAATATACTGCTTAACAGTATAGTAGTAACCTACTTCCCTCAGGTTGTGATACATTTTGAAGATCTTGACCAATTCAAATCTCCCTCAAGTCAAGAAAAAAAAAGTGCTTCTCTTCACACTGCAAGTAATTGATAAATGCAGGGACATTCTTCAATAACTCTAGTTGTCCTTGACTTTCACCACAAGGCCAGCTATGTTTACCACCTAAAATCAAGTGGGCAGAACTGGAGGGGTGAAACTAATTACATATCACAATATTATATTGATACTTTGACTGCAAGTATCGATTTGTACTGAATGCACGTCTAATTTGCACATCTCCATCTGGCTTTCGGGGGGGGGGGGGGGGGGCACCTGTTTCCCCCCAATTGTAAAGATTTCATTTATTTTTTAATTGCAGTGTTTTAAAAATCCTATATCGTTGCTTTAAATCAATGTACGGGCGAGCACGCTCACTCTCCATCAATTCCATTCCAATTGCATCCAAACTAGACAATCCCGTTCAAGATTGAAGAGAGCTTATGCATAATAAGCTTCTAATTAATTGCCTCCGTCTCTTGTACAGTATGCACACACCTGTACTCCGCTTGCTGGCCTCTAAAAAGGCACCTTAGCTCTTGGAGTCCCATGCAGGAAAAGCTAGACTAGAATACCTTGCTGGACATTTTTTTTGCATTTCTTACACCAATAGACTATTTGAAGAGAGCAAACTAGAGTTGTGTGTTCGAATGTTAAACGCAACAGCCAATAGAACGCACAGGTAGTTTGAAAGAGCGATTGCGTGACGGCGCTAGACTATAGTCGTCATTTATTCAGACCCATTAACCATTCAATCCTCATGGAGAAGTGAACACCTACATCTCATTCTAGTCTTACATTATTCAAGTATGTCATTAGAATGATGGACAACACAACTTATTTAATTTAACTGTTGAAAGCGAGGAAGGAATGGAGCAACACTAGAGAGAGAAAGGTTGGCTAATAACAGGAAATATCTTAAAATGTAAATCAAATTTGCTAGCCTTTACTTGTAACTTTGCAGGCTGCATGTGCTGCACCTGCTTTATCATGGTTAGAACAAGGGGTGTAATTCCAGTCCACACAATGCAGTTCACACTCAAGACTACTGCCACTTGTTTCATTTACTTATCCATAGATGTAGCTATGCGCTTTATGTTTTTCTGCCGTGCATAATGTGCAGTAGCTTATATATCATATAGCCTATGTATTGGATAACATCCCAATCATTTGGCCTTCGACGCATTGCCATTTATGTAGGGCTCATAATATGTATTCAATCAGGCGCAGGTTGCATCAGGCTTGAATTTTCAAACAAAGCTCTAATCAAATCCAGACATAGGCCTATTTATATGCTTTCTAAATGCTTTTGAATAACACTTCCGGTTTTGATGGGAAGTACCGGGTTACACAGGAGAAAAGGGATTTATTCTCAGGATGGAACATTTGTAAAATACCAGGAAACTATTCAACCCTAATTGCCAGGTAACGTTAGTTGACCGTACCTGCACCAAAACTCCTGTATTGTTCAGCCTATAGCTTGTTCTCCATCTTCTTAAATAGTGAGCCAATGTGTTATTTTCAGCCCTTTTATTTCCATGACCGATCAAAAGTCACTTTCACATGCGCTCTCGTCTCTCTGTAGCAGACATGTAGTGATCAATAGTTTAAACGTCAAATCGCAATACACATCGTGTATCGGCCCCTAAGTATCCTAACATTGTATCGTGAGGTCCCTGGCAATTCCAAGCCCAGGGAGAAACCCAAATCAACTCTGGCAGGAGGGAGCAGCTCTTCCTGAATGCTTTCCTATTCATGCAGAGATAATAGACCATTTCCTATTTGGTGTTCTGTTAAGGCCCCGCCCCAACGTGCAGCCTTCAACAACAAAGAGATATGCTGGCTTTCTGGCTGGTTGCTCCGTCCACCAGCCCTCCTCCTCCCACTGTGTGCGTCTGATCTGCAGCCAAGCGCCTGGCCACATCACTGTCCGCTCCGCAGCACTGCATAGGACACACCCCTTCCAAAACAGGAAGACTTAGCCAGGGAGACTCCATCTTATTCAACCTTTATTTGACAGGGAAGTCATAAGACTAGGGTCTCTTACAGAGGAGCTCTGCATAAATACAAACAGATACAATGTACAACATAACAAAAAGAGATATTAAAACAGATATATCAAGAGGTCACTGATCATTGACCAAGGAGGACGAGGAGATCTCATTTCAGAGAGCTCTGGAAGTTGTTCCACATGAAGGTCGCAAAAAAATTTAATTTACCCAACTGTGGAGACCGAAGCGGCCTCCAGTAGTATTCAAGCCTGAGACTGGGTTTGGACATTTGTAAGTCTAAATTGAATTGATGATACAATAGAGATAGGAAGTTTCTTCATGAGTCCTTTGTAGATAAACAAAATGCCACTCTTTTTACATACAAACAGGCCTGACCCATTTTTTGTTAGTCATACCGACCTTCTCATCTCCCTCCCAAAAGGTACAACAGGAACTCCGTTGGGGGTTCTTTAGCTATGATTACAGGGTGGATGTCGTGTCCACTAAAATTAAGTCATCGCGGATTGCAGAATGCTGGACATTTTTCAATGCATGTGAAAAAAATAAACTTAAATTGTCAATATCTAGTTAAAAAAAAGTAACTAGCCCAGAACGTTTGAATTCCTTCCATTTTCTCCTCCTATCGCAGAATAGTTTTCATAATAGTGAAAACTGCCTGTACGTTCAACATGAACAAGACCATTTCCTTTGTGTGGTGGCTTGTTTTGGAACTTACTGAACTATGGCGGAGAGCGCTTTGCGTTTGAGGTCACCTTAGCGACAGGACAATCACAGGAAAGGAGGAACCATGATATCCAAAGTAAGCAGAAGAGGGAGTCTTTACAGTACCAAAGCTAGCCATAATAGGCCAAATAAAGGAAAAGCAGAGGCACTTGCTTGGCCGTGACTATAGACAAAAGAGTGAAAGAGCAAAAAAAGTTGATTGGGGTGGTTGAACTTCATCAAAAAAATGGCCACTCACTTAAAGTGTTTAATCAAAACAGTCTATCCTTTAGTTTGGGTCTCAGGCTGGACCACAGAGTTGCGGTAAAGAGGTCAATGGAACTCAATCAAAACAATGTAAATGCCATGGAAACGAGTGGAATATCCTCAATGCCCCCCAGCAAAAACAGCCTATAGGCTATTGTTTATTACGGATATTTCACAATATGTTGAGGTATAAATCTGAGCATAACGCTTGTATGGATGTCAAACCCAATACATGTCATAGTCACCAATCAATGGGGTTCGTGATATACACCCACTGACACTTTAATGTGGACATGCCTTTCAGTTAAAAACGACTGCCTTCCATAACAATCTCTGTATGCTAGCTATGATATCTCATACAAACTTGAGTTAGCATTTAGCACTTCTTCAAAACATGAAAAGGGGACAACTTTAAAACGTTATGCAGTGAAAACAGCCCAAAATATCCAAATCAGACTTTAGTAACCACCTTGAGCCCGTTTCAAATTAATAATACAAAAATGACAGATTTGACATACATCCACTTAGTTCGATCAGATTTGTTGAATTTGCGCAAATGAGGGCGTCACAGCATCCTGCGTTCTAATGACCTCATTACTGCATCTATTGTGGGTTTATTTCTACACGGTTGTCTGGACTAAGGTTACCTGAGGTTCACCCTTGATGCTGCCTTCCTCGGAGTCCGCCGACTGGTCTGGGTCATTGTCATCACTCTGGAATGCAAGGAGGGACAGGAGGTCAGGAGCAGCACCGGGACAGTTATTCTCAGAATAAACCCAAAGTCTGGCTGAAAAACCCCAATCAGCTACATCCAGATGTTTCATGGAGGTGCACTTCAGTGTAGTACCTCGAGAGTAGTTGTACTGCTAAATCTATAAAATGGTTTTTCACCTCAAACTGACATGTATCCTTATTACCTTAAAAAGGTGGGTCAAGTGGGCTCTGTTCATTACACTTGAGGCATGTCCACATAAAAAAAAAGTGTCCGTGTGTGTGTGTGTCACAAACCCCATCTTGGGTCCAGAAAGACACCCCGGTGGAGCGTCTCTTCTCACGGGGCCGCCGGCGATCACGTATGGAGCGGGGCTGGGACTTATCCTCTCCCTCCTTCTCCTCCTCCTGCTGCTTCTTGTCGGATTCTGTCAATTACAGAGAGACCGAGTGAGCAATATGCACTGGACCTAGTACATTTGGGGTCAATTCCAATTCTTCAGGTTTACATTGTCAAATCAAAATGTAATTTTGGAAATGCATTTGACTTTAATGAGGAGCCTAACTGGTGACAAACTATTAGTCACCCAATAAATGAGCATGTCCTTCATCAAGTGTTCATTAGTCAGTGTGTGCCGACATCAAAGTTTCATTCCATCAAAGCGTAGTTCGGTAAAACTTAAGTTATATCTTTGGTTTGCACCTCCCAAGTGGCGCAGCAGTCTAAGGCACAGAATCGCAGTGCTGAGGCGCTACTACAGCCTCGGGTTCGATCCCAGGCTGTGTCACTGCCGGACGTGACCGGGAGACCCATGGGGCGAGGCAGCCGTCTGGGATTTCCTTGTCTCATCGTGTTCTAGCGACTACTTGCTGACTGCAAGCTGACTCGGTCATCAGTTGGACGGTGTTTCCTCCGACACATTGGTGCGGCTGGCTTCCGGGTTAAGCGAGCAGAGAGTCAAGAAGCAGTGTGGCTTGGCAGGGTCATGTTTCATTTAAGGCAACCCAGTCCTTTTCCTGCCTGGGTGGAATTCAGGTTAACCAGTCTGTGCTCACATGGCTATTAGATACAGTGCCTTCAGAAAGTATTCATACCCCTTGACTTGTTCTACATTTTGTTGTGTTACAGCCTGAATTCAAAATTGATTAAATTGATCATTTGTTTACCCATCTACACAAAATATCCCATAATGACAAAGTGAAAAGATGTTTTTAGATTTATTGAAAATGTAATACAGAAATCTAATTTACATAAGCATTCCCGAGTCAATTCTTTGCAGAAACACCTTGGCAGCGATGCCTGGATCAGCTTTGCATCTCTGGATTTTCTCCCATTCTTCCTTGCAGATTTTCTTAAGCTCTTAAATTAGATGGTGAGTGGCAGTGAACAGCAATCTTCAAGTCTTTCCACAGATTAAGTACTTATACATTCTTGTTCTGAAGCCATTTCAGCATTGTTTTGGCTGTATGCTTGGGGTCATTCTGCTGTTGGAATGTAAATCTTCACCCTCAGTCTAAGATCCTTTGCGCTCTCAAGCAGGTTCTCATCAAGAAATTGCCTGCATGTCTCCATTCATTGGTCCCTCTATCCTTACCAGTCTCCCAAGTCCCTGCTGCTGAAAAGCATTCCCATAGCATGCTGCTGCCACCACGCTTCACGGTTGTGATGGTATTATACGGGTGATGAGCTGTGCCTGGTTATCTCCAGACATAGCCCTTTGTATTCAGGCCAAAGGCTTACATTTTTGTCTCAGACCACAATCTATTGCCTTACGCTTTTAAGTTTTTCACGTGCCTTTTTGTAAACTCCGGGCATGCTGTCATATGCCTTTTTCTCAGGAGTGGCCTCAGGCTCTTCTGGGCTTTGTGGGAGAGTGGCCAGACTATTGTCCTTCTGGCAGGTTCTCCCATCTCAGCCAAGGAACTATGTCGTTCTGTCAGTGGTCAATGGCTTCTTGGTCACCTCCCCAACCTAGGTCCTTCTTGATCTGTTGCTTAGTTTGGTCGGCTGGCCAGCTCTAGGCAGAGTTCCATGTTTTTATTTTTTTTAATTGCCCAATGGAGACCACTGTGCGCTCGGAAACTTAAACTCTAGAAATTGTTTTAAACCCTTCCCCAGATACATGCCTCATCACAATTATCTTGGAGCACTACCGACAGTTCCTTGGACTTCATGGTATAGTTTCTGCTCTGACATTTATTTGACTTAACCTTTATTTAACTAAGCAAGTCAGTTATGAACACATTCTTATTTACAATGACAGCCCACATGCACTGTGGGACCTTATAGAGAGGTGTTTCTTAAAAATAAAAAAAATCCAAACAATTGAATTTGCCACAGGTGGACTCCAATCAATCTGTAGTGACATCAAGGATGATCAAAGGAAATTACATGCAACTGAGCACTATTTGGAGTGTCATAGCAAAGGGATGTGAATACTTATATACACACACACTGAACAGAAAATATAAAAGGAACATGTAAAGTGTTGGCCCCATGTTTCATGAGCGGAAATAAGATCCCAGAAATGTCCATACCCACAAAAAGCTTACTTCTCTAAAATGTTGGTGCACAGATTTGTTACCATCCCTGTTAGTGAGCATTCATTTGCAAAGATAATCCATCTACCTGACAGGTGTGTCATATCAAGAAGCTGATTAAACAGCATGAACATTACACAGGTGCACCTTGTGCTGGGGACAATAAAAACACTAAATTGTGTTGTCACACAACACCAGAGATTTCTAAAGTTGGAGTTTGCAATTGGCATGCTGACTGCAGGAATAACCACCAGAGCGGTTGCCAGAGAAATACATTTTTATTTCTCTACAATATGCCACCTCCAACGTCATGTTAGAGAATTTGGCAGTACCCCCAACTGGTCTCACAAGCGCAGACAACGTAACCACACCAGCCCACCCAGAACTTCCAGCTTCTTCAACTGCGAGATCATCTGAGACCAGCCTCCCAGATAGAAATACTCAGGTTTCATCAGCTGTCTATAATAAAGCCCTTTTGTGGGGAAAAACTCATTCTGATTGGCTGGGCCTGGCTTCCAAGTGGGTGGGCCTATGCCCTCCCAGGCCCACACGTGTGCACCGCTGCCCAGTCATGTGAAATCCATAGATTAGGGCCTAATGAATTTATTTCAATTGACTGATTTCCTTATATGAACTGTAACTCAGTAAAATCATTGTAATTGTTGCATGTTGTGTTCATATTTTTGTTCAGTATAAATGAGATCTGTATTTCATCTTCAATAAATTGCAAAAATCTCTAATCTGTTTTGAATTCAGGCTGTAACAACAAAATGTAGAATAAAGTCAAGAATTAATACTTTCTGAAGACACTGTATATCTAATTATGTTGCATACTCCAGCCATACCTCAATATATTCTACATCAGTAGAACTCAAGCTTCTTTTTTTCAACGGATAAGTCTGATAAATATCTCAGTGTAATATTTGTGTGCATGTGCATCTATCTACTCAGTCACAATCAATACACTGCTGATAGTGTCCAGAAAGCTTAGTTTGGTATGAGAGTACATAGATTTATCATACTGATACACCAAATGGCAGCAATATGTGAGGTTTAATACAATCCATAGCATTTAGAGATCTGCACCCGTAGCTATGCTCTAATGGCTGACCTTTCTCAGTGTCCCTGGAGGAGCGGCTGTAGGAAGAGGTGATGCCCGTCAGGCTGTTGGGCCTGTTGAGGGAGCTGGAGGAGGAAGTGATGCTGGTCAGGCTGTTGGGCCTGTTGAGGGAGCTGGAGGTGGTGGAGGACAGGGTGGAGGCCGTGCTCAGGGTGGAGGTGGTCGAGGTGGTGGAGGGACGGTAGCGCTGGTAAGTCTGGAGAAAGGAGAAAGAACAGGAAGTCCAGAATGGTTATAGTCTTCTGATCAAATAACAAGGGCTTGAGGAAAACTGCCAAAAAATGTACCAAATTTATTTAGAAACCTCAAAAGTGATTGTCAGTTTACACATCAACAGTAAACTCATGTTGCATTTCCAGATGGATAATAGAGCATCGTAAATAACTCTTGGGGAACCCATGACATACCTCTTCGAAGCTGCGGTACCTCGACCGGTAGTCGTCCTCCTTGGTCTCACCAGTCTCCTTCTCCTCTTGCTTCTCCTTGTCTTGTTTCTCCTTCTCTTCCTTCTCCTCCTCCCGGGTCCGTGTGGGGCGGCTCCTGCCAATGGTCTTCTCTGCCTCTTGGAGGTCAGTCAGAGTCACACCCTGAGAGGAAACGGAGAGAATTTAGTGAATCTCTGCCGAAAGGGGTTACAGGAGCAAATGTTTGTTATTTGGCCATTTTGATTTCCTCATGGAGAGAAAAACTACAAAATGGCAGTAATCTGCATTTTGGAAGATGAAACTGTACAACTAATTCCAGGCATTCTCTTACTGCACTGTGAACATTGTGGTTATGGAAAGTAGACAATTTACTTGGGCATTTTAAGCTGAACCATATTTAGTTATTTCAGAAAGTATTCGTGACAGCGTGGAAAAGGACCAGCCCAGTTTCCTACAGCTTGTAAACAATCTCATTAAAACTCGCCACGCTTAGGAATGTGTGCCACTTTACACAATGTTTATGTTTCCGCAATAAAAACAAACTGGCAAAAACTTTTTTTTTTTTTAAACCATCAGTTCAGCTATATTAGCCCAAGCCACATTATGGCAGAATACTTGATAACATGTAAATTACTTTTTCTTATTACAAAAGTCCAATAAGAAGTGACTCGGTTGACACTGCATTTATCGAAGTATTTGGTTGGCCATTTAGGGCCAGTTCAGAAGCAGAGTTAGGACAGATGTCTTCACTAACTTGGGTAGACCGTCTGGACTGTCTAGCCTGTCTGGAGCGGGCTTTCCTCTGGGACTCCGACTCTTCATCCCTAACAGGCGTGAGGTACGATCTGCAACACAAACAAGGACAGGCGTGAGGTACAATCTGCAACACAAACAAGCTAAAGCCACACGTATGGATGATGGACGTTGTAGTTATGAGATTGACAACTGTTAAGGTAAATAGCCTAATCTAAAATGGCAAATCTAACAGTGTTTTCTCTGCTCACTTCCATATTTGTATTGTACTATCAGCTGTGGAGATATTTATTCTCCTTTCACCTTTAATTTAGCGTCAGTCACAAAATATTGCAAATACTGAGGGAACAACAAGACAGGTAATTGTAATGCTTTCTTTGAAGAGGGAATGTGTTCCTTCACCGCATTCAAAAATATGAACACAATCACTCGTGAGCCTTGTCTAGGCCTTGAGAAACGCCATATTCCTTATAAGGAGAACTTTCTGAAGCAGTCAGGGTTCTAGAACCCTCCCAGAACAGGTGGCTTCTTTCAGCAGCAGTGACTTCACAGGAAGACGTGCTCTTAACCCCATTCATTTTAACAGACTCCCACTCCTCCTCCAGTGTGTACACATTGTAGGAGATCACACCCAATTCTCAAGTAGAGGCAATGCAATCTCAAACGGCACAGGATCCTGCAAGCTTCAAGATATTCCGCTTTCTGAGACGGCAGTTATTACATTGTTTCTAGTTGCATAAACAAGTGAAGAAACATGAGCTGTGTGTAAAATAATACACGGTGTGTATCAGTGACATCCTTGTTTTTCCCCCGTGGGTGCACGTGTGGGCTTCCATTTCAGTGGGTGTGTGTGCAGGGGGTGCGCGTACGTGCGCGTGTCGGACCTGCGTCTCTCCCTGCCGTCAGAGCCAATGATCGTGCCAGTAGTGGACGTGGTGGTAGAACCAGTGTTAATCGTAGGGATGACTGCTGCAGACTCCTTCTCCCGCTCCTTTTCCCTCTCCGCACTCTCCTCTGCCCAGTACCTGATCCACACAATTGTACACAGGACTTCAAAATATGACTAACATTTTTTACATTCATGTGTGTAGGGTCCTCCCAGGATTTTAACACCTGTAACTGCCATTCCCAGCAATCTAGATAAAAATGGCCTTATATGATCAAATAAAAAGTACTTATTTTACATAGTGGTGCAGTGCTCCGCTTACATTATTTGGGGGAGATCCCTGTGTGTCACATGCATGTGTTACGTGTGTGCGTACCTGCTGGTGAGGCTGGAGGATCCGGTGCGGGTGGAGGAGCCCAGGCTGGAGAGCAGGCTGCGGTCACGGTGGCCGGTGGGCGAGGTAACAGACGAGGTGGTGGTGGTGGTGCTAGTGGAGGAAGAGGTGGTCGAACCCAGGTCCTCGTGCCTCCTGCCAAAGGAACCACTGTGGATATCAGTGGAACAACAGTCAGAGAAGGAACGAGAGAACAGGAAAGAGGGAAGGAGAGTGAAAGAGGCTGGAGAGGACCCATTACCCATGCCAGGAATGACACGTTACAATCCAATACAGTTAACACTGTGGCCTTTGAAGATGAATTCCTCTCCCATTAGCCGTTACCCAGTATTCCAAAATGGGGTTGATTCTCTTTAGTTAATAGGAGGGTCAAGAGAACACCACTCACAAAACACATGGAACTACACAACACTTATGCAGTCGAGACCAACAGACAGGTGACAGACGAGGTGGATAGAGGTTCTTGTTCAGTGGGGGCTGGTGGTATACCTGCGGTAAATGCTGTAAGACTGGTAGTGGGAGGTGGGCGACTGCCAGGGTTTAGTGTTACAGGTGATAGGGTCCAAGCTGGAGGCAGACGAGGACTTGGCTGGCACGTCCCGCGTGCTGCCGCTCCGCCCTAGCGTTAGCGTGTGGGACGTGCTGGCAGTGTGTGGGGGTGGGGGGAGCGAAGATAGGCATGTTAGCAAGGGGGCACACCACACACATTTATAGAACACACACACACACACACACAACATATAAAAACTAAGCTCTGATACACTTGGTCCATGTCTTGGTTTCTTGAGCCATAGTGATTATGTTGTTTTGGAACCTTGCAGGCTGTAAGAGCGTGACAATGGCAGATTGTAATGTAGAACCTGGTGTGTAGTATAGAGAAACTAAAGGCACAGAAACCTGACAGGACTAGTACAGTCATGCAGGAGACTGTGGCGTTTGTGACAGAGGCATTGGACTGACTTGCACAGCTTTTCTCAGTAGATGTTTGCATGTACATGCACTGCTTTCAAATGGGACATTAGCATTGAGAAAAACTACTAAGAGTGAACTAAACGTTATTAGTAAGTCCAGAACTGGTACTGAATGAATGGATGCGCTGATCTGGTGTAGTGAGTCAGTCACGTTGAGGACCCTGAGGGGTAGCATATAGTGAAGCGTGGCAAACCTGCGCTGATAGCTGGGTGTTGTTCGATTGGTGGAAGCGCTTCCTTCACTGTTCTTCAGCTCATCGTCCCAGCGTCTCCTGGTGTAGGAGCCGCTACGTACCAGACTAGCAGCAGAGTCCCTGGGATTGGAACCACACACACTACAATAGCACCCAGGGATCCACAATATACAGGCAAGGACCAGCAGCCATGTGCTACAACAAGTAAACACTGGATAAATCCTAAAATGTGTCTAAAATGTAAAATCAGTAATGACTAACAAAGTATCAATGACCGATATATGTAACATATTTGAGATATTGTCATGATGCTGGTCAAATGTGAACCGTGAGAATATTATTTTCCAGTAACTAATTCCTACACGTCATAGAAATATGTATGAGCCCACTTTCTAAATCTGTAGATTTTTCATTGTAAACTGAAGTACTCAGAGGCAGCAGAGCAGCTACATAAAGACAACATGCAGTGCTGCTTTGGGCCTGTAACACACAACAGTGAACAGCAGGTGGTGCTCCTGTCTATGCACTTTTCCCTTCGGAGGGACCACGCTGGCACTTCACCTGTTCTCCTTCTCGTCAATGTCTGATGTACTGGCCAGTCTCCTGGGGATGGTGGGGGCAACGTAGGCAAGTCTGGTTCCTTTGTCTTTTTCCTGCACATGAAACATCAGGAGCTCAAGCAAATGGCTCAAAACACAAACTACATCTACTAACATTCTTCACACATTGTCCCCTGGCCAACAAACCAGCCTCTGACGGTGGATTTCAACTTCACGCAAATCTGGAACGGTGATATGTCCATCAACTTCATCTTAATATACACACACTTCAATGTGTTCAAAGCAGCTGGACATATAACATGAGTTGAAACAGATGTCATCAAATATCAGCACTATTGACTAGGCTAGACAGGGACACATTGTTATAGTAGGGGCACTGAGTGGGTCCTATAGGGACATACAGTAAGTATATGATATCGGGTCAGCACTAATGACAAGCTCAGATAGGGACACATTATGACGGCACTGATGCCTGGGTGAGACAGCGTGGTGTTAAGTTAGCTACTGACCTTCTCTTTGTCCTTGTTGTCCAGGGAGGAGGAGAGGCGGGGGCTGGAGGCCGAGCGCATCACCCCGGCCGTGTCCTTCTCCTTCTGGGCCTCCTTAGTGGCCGTGATCTCCGCCAGCGCCCCGTAGCTGCCAGTCTTCCTCAGACCCAGGCGCCACGACGCCGGGGACTCGTCCGATTTCTTAGTCTTGTCATCCTCCTGTTTATCTTTAGGGGAGACCTCTTTAGGAGAGACCTTACCGGCAGGGGACACCTGCTGGGCCACCTGGGGGAGAGAGAGGAGAGGTGTTAGTGGTTAGCCGTTAGCAAAGACACGGTAATAAGGGGGGTTTAAACAGAGCGCAGACGAAGGCAGCAGTCCGGGGTTTAGTTTTCTGGGGTGAAGAAGACAGAGCAGTCCACAGAGGTTAATCAAAAGGTCAAAAAGCAAAGGAGTTTGTGTGGAATGAATCTGCAGAGGCTACGGTCTGATCTATGGCAGCACTTGATAACGTGTCATGGATTGACAACAAATTTAAGGGGGATGTTTGAGTAGGGGCGCATGGGGGGGGGGGTCTGGAGACATGCTCGAGACAACAAGTGACTTGCACCCCTAGAAATAATTTAACCACATCTAGGTCGACTGCTCCCTTGAAAAAGAGACCTTGGTCTCAATGGGACTCCCTGCTAAAATAAAGGTAAAATAAATAAACGCTGGTACTAGACTTGACTGAGGGACAGAGTACCGACTCCTTAATCTTAGCAGCAGTGGCAGGCCTAGAATCAGACACTAAAGAGACTAAACACTGTTCACTGAAACTCCAGTTAGTGATTAAGTCCTCACACAAGCCTTGGGAACATGGTTACACTGCACACATAATGGCTACAGAAACATCAAATAGACCACACTAGTTGGAGCACATGAGCCACAGACACAGAGAAAGCATTATAGGACAGTGTGTTTGAAGACCCATGCAGAAAATAATTGTTTTGGCGGGGGGGGGGGGGGGGGGGTCACTATGTTAGCAAGAGTGTTGACTGGATGGGCTATTGAAGTCAGGTGATTAGGCAAGTTGTCATTTGGTGCGGCGGTAACAAGGGCAGGGTAACTAATAACTCTGGAACACACCAATGCCTCACCATGGGTTTTTTGGGCACAAGAGAAATGCCAGTTTTGCGCAAGCCTTGACGCCACAATGCAGGACAGCTTGGCTCCGCCACAGGCATGAGGGCAGTAATATAATCAGACTAAAGCCAATCAAGACAAGAGCCATGATGAGAGAGGGGCGGACAGAGAGAAAGAGACAAATGGAGTGGGAGAGAAACAGAGTAGAGAGAGAGAGAAGCAGCAAAGATAGACAGTTCCTAGCACAGAGAGACAGAGATATATTTTAAGGCCTGACCACACCAAACAATGTCTGACAAGGGGGTCAATCGTTTCTATTGGTTGAGTGAGTGACAGCTCTCGCAGGACACAAGAGGCATTTTGAAAAGAAGACAATGCTAGTCTCAAAGCGGACATTGTTAATTGTTTTGGTCACTCTCGTTAGACAGAAGACATTGTGTTGTGTGTGCGCTAGGCATTAAAGCAGGAGGGGAATAAGAGCATTTCTACAACAGAGATAACAGGAAATATGGATAACTGGGATAGTGCTGGGTATATTTCATAGTGTGGACTTCAGCTTGAATGCAGAGTCCTCCACAAAGAAAATGCAATCAGATGGGAAGATATATCCAACGGGAGAAATTTCCTTGGGCACATAACATCAACTTGAAGGGAAAACGTGACCATTTCAAAAAATATTGGACTTCAACAAAATGTAAAAACAGAAGTAGTATAGACCAGGTACTTTGTAGCAGGTATTTTTCTAGTTTAATGATACTGTGCCAGTGGTGTTGACATTTAAAGTAAGAGTAGTTTGTAGTATCATTAGGATAATGTTGCGCAAGTCCATTGCCTCAGTTCTTATGAGGGAATAAAGCACAAGTGCCCTCTAAAGAATAACAGGCCAGCACTGAGAGACAGTATATGGACGGAGGTCACTGAGTACATTGTCAGCTCCAATGCCACATCTGCACTGCAGAGGGCAGCAGACAAAGGGAAACTGGGGTCATTTTTGAAAGAAAATCCCATCCTCATGGTGTCTTGTAATAATCAACACTGCTAAAATATTTGACTGATGACCTTACCTGTGTCTTCCCAGGGGTCAACAGTGTGCCATTAACAATGTCGAGCAAAGCTACCCACCCCCATGTACAACCATTGCTATGCCCTCAGACAACCCATCAAACAAGCAAAGCGTTAATACAGGATTCAGATTGAATCGTACTACACCGGCTCTGACGCTCGTCGGATGTGGCAGGGCTTGAAAACTATTACGGACTACAAAGGGAAAGGTTTGAAGGTTGGTCATGGCTCACATCAACAGCATCCTCCCAGACACCCTAGACCCACTCCAATTTGCATACCGCCCCAACAGATGACGTAATCTCAATCACACTCCACACCACCCTTCCTCACCTGGACAAAAGAAACACCTATGTGAGAATGCTGTTCATCGACTACAGCTCAGCATTCAACACCATAGTGCCCACGAAGCTCATCACTAAGCTAAGGACCCTGGGACTAAACACCTCCCTCTGCAACTGGATCCTGGACTTCCTGACGGGCCACCCCCAGGTGATAGGAGTAGGCAACAACACATCTGCTACACTGATCCTTAACAATGGGGCCCCACAGGGGTACTTAGTACCCTCCTGTATTCCCTGTTCACCCACGACTCCATGGCAAAACACAACTCCAACACTTTCATTAAGTTTCCTGACGATACAAGTGGTAGGCCTGATCACCGACAACGATGAGACAGCCTATAGGGAGGTCAGAGAACTGACAGTGTGGTGCCAGAACTACAACCTCTCCGTCAATGTGTGCAAGACAAAGCAGCTGATCATGGACCACAGGAAAATAAGGGCCAAACAGGCCCCCATTAACATTGCCTTAACATGCTATAGTGTAGCGGGTCGAGAGTTTCAAGTTCCTTGGTGTCCACATCACCAACAAACTATCATGGTCCAAACATACCAAGACAGTCATAAAGAGGGCATGACAAAACCTTTTCCCCTCAGGAGACTGAAAAGATTTGGCATGGGTCCTCAGATCCATGCCAGTTCAAAAGTTCAGCGGCACCATGGAGCATCCTGCCTGGTATGGAAACTGCTCAGCATCTGACCATAAGGCGTAACAGAGGGTCGTAAAAACAGCCCTGTACATCACTGGGGCCAAGCTTCCTGCCATTCAGGACCTATATAATAAGCGGTGCCAGAAACTCCAGTCACCCAAGTTATAAACTGTTCTGCTACCGCACGGCAAGCGGTACCGGAAGGCAAAGTCTAGGACCAAAAGGCTCCTCAACAGCTTCTACCCCCAAGCCATTAGAATGCTGAACAATTCATAGAAATTGTAAAGTCTACACGTGTCACGGTAAAGTCTACACGTGTCACGGTAAAGTCTACACGTGTCACGGTAAAGTCTACACGTGTCACGGTAAAGTCTACACGTGTCACGGTAAAGTCTACACGTGTCACGGTAAAGTCTACACGTGTCACGGTAAAGTCTACACGTGTCACGGTAAAGTCTACACGTGTCACGGTAAAGTCTACACGTGTCACGGTAAAGTCTACACGTGTCACGGTAAAGTCTACACGTGTCACGGTAAAGTCTACACGTGTCACGGTAAAGTCTACACGTGTCACGGTAAAGTCTACACGTGTCACGGTAAAGTCTACACGTGTCACGGTAAAGTCTACACGTGTCACGGTAAAGTCTACACGTGTCACGGTAAAGTCTACACGTGTCACGGTAAAGTCTACACGTGTCACGGTAAAGTCTACACGTGTCGTGGTAAAGTCTACACGTGTCGTGGTAAAGTCTACACGTGTCGCGGTAAAGTCTACACGTGTCGCGGTAAAGTCTACACGTGTCGTGGTAAAGTCTACACGTGTCGTGGTAAAGTCTACACGTGTCGTATTCGGCGCATATGGCAAATAAAGTTTGATTTGAAGACCAGAGCTCCTGTTCTTCAACTAATCGTAACTCACGCCCCCTGGGCCTCTGACATTTGTTTCGGTTCACAGTATACCGCAGGAGGCTACAACACCTACCCAAGTGTTGTACTCTTCATGTGACCGGCAACAAATCCCAGGTAACCCCCTTTATGTAAACCCTGTGTAACTTGAGCCAAGCGTGAGTTTGTGTTAAAGCTTTAACTAAACAAACATCAAATTATATTGATCTGTATACCGGTGAGGCATTGCGCTGGCTCTTTTCAGGGCCTCGCGTAAACTGAGCTCAGGTGTAGCTATGTATCCCGGTTTACAGGTTACATCTTAACGCATCAGCAGTTAAACCTTCCTTTTAGGTTCTATAATTAACAAACTTCTGGGACACGGAACCACTTGGTCAGTCATGTGACTCCAGAAAGAGTTCTTCAGTAGAGGGAGCTGTAAAGGCGTGATAAACTCTCTGCAGAAGAGGCTGACGATGACTAGTGGAGGACTTCAGTGGACCTATCCACCAGGCCGTACCTTCTTGACAGGCGAGGTGAGAGTCACCTGGTTAGTGGGGCTGGTTGGGGAGGTGGACACCGTAACGCTGGTCGGCGTTGGCACCACAGCAGTGCCGTTACTGTTGCTCACAGGGACAGGCGTCTTGCTCTTGTCTGGAGGGGAGGAAGAGAGGGGCTAGTATGAGTTACTGATGCATAAAAACTGGTTTATACTTCATCTAACCACATGCCTGTAGACCATTAAAATGCATCAAGCGTTTCTTGGCAAAAATATTATAATAAAAACGATACTCAGGAAGACTGTCGTCTGCAGAACGTCATTGCAACTGTTGTTTGTAAGATATGGTCTGATTAGCTGTCTTTTAGACATAGCTTTTTAGTACTAAAATCATTTTTAAATGGATGGGTTTGTTGGTGTTAAAATAGAGCAGGTATGCTTTTTTGACCATATTTTGTTGATGTAATGCAGACTGTCATTTTTGTGTTTATACTTTTTCATAAAGATGCACGACCATAGGTGATGTCACAGACAAGTGTTTATGATGTCATTGCAACAAGTATGTACAGACACGGTTCCAAAGAGTACATCTACGACACACTATAACATTTACAAATCAGTTCAAGTAATGTAGACAGTCTAAGGTCTTCTTCAGAAATCAGGTCAAGGTTTAGAAACACCCTGCCTGACATTGTACCATTACAGTAGGTTGAACGTACCGGCTTCAGTCTCAGACTCCGAGTCTTCCTCCTCTTCCTCCTCGCTGGAGCAGCTGGACTCCTGGTCCTTCTTGCCCTCCTCTTCCTCGTCCACCTTCTCCGGTTCCAGGGTATCGATGCGCGGGGCGGGCTTCTCGGGCTCCAAGAGGAGGGTCTCTTTGCTGGAACACACAATGTTTGGTACTTTCAGTCTGCATGGATTCCTTATTATTAAACTACAAAAGATATGTGCACCATTTCAGAGCAACACCCATAACCTCCATATTATCAGGGTGCCTCAATTACTTAGAGATACTTTCAATGTACTGAATAATTAAGTTCATGTTTTAACTATATATACACACCGGTACAGAGTCAATGTGCAGTGGGCACCGGTTAGTCGAGGTAATATGTACAAGTAGGTAGAATTATTAACGTGACTATGCATAGATAACAGAGTGAAGCATCAGAGAGGCGGTGGGCGACCTACCCTGCTGTTAATTCATAAAAGACAATCCATTACATGACTAATTCACTGAGTGACTACCTAATGTCCACCCCATTTCCCCCCCAACCAGGACATTTACCTCTTAATGGATTTTAGATTTTGATTGTTGTCCCCAGTGGTCGTCGTCTCTATCAAGGGAGACTTCTTAACATCCTTCTTTTCACTATTGAGCTGCAACGGGAGAAAAACATGAAATGATTGAAGGCAGTAAGCACCCTAACGCTATAAATGTAAAATATATATATTTTTTTAAATTTTAGACAAAGTCTGATTTGATCAAGGGCCTCTGCTACGCTTACACCTGCAAGGCATATACCAGTGACTCAGTTTCACTTTTGAAAGCTTTAATAGCAGGTTATGCAGTTCATCCAGGCTCAAATGAAAGCACTTATGTGAGCATTAGCCACACTGGCTTACCAGATTCTGCTTCTTCTGTAACTCCTCTAAGTAGCCAAGGACATCTTCATCTGCAACATCAAAAGCAGTCTGACCCTGAGGAGGAAGCACACAATTCTCAGAACTAGTGTTATGAGAAGAGCACATATGTGCAGTACAGAACATGCTCCATATTCAACTGAACCTTAGAGGGTATGGATAGAGGATGGAGACTCCGTAGAAGTACTACCCACCACTTTATTGATAAGGTCCATGTCACACAGGTTCTCCACCAGTATCTTGCAGGCCTCCTCTTTGCCCCAATGTGAAGCAGCGTGGAGCGGGGTCCAGCCGTCAAAGTCTTTAATATTTACATCATACCCTGCTTGGATTAAAAGCCTGGGGGGGGGACAAAAATAGTGTTTATGAGATTTAGCTAATCTTGTTCTTTTGGATTTGGTGCTGCAACCTAATCTTATCAGTCGTTGCCAGTGTCCAGGCTTTTGTTACTGTGCCAGCATTATGGCTGCATTTCGTATTAGTTCGGCAAAAACAGAACACAAAGACACAAATAAAACAAAAAGTATTCCGTCAACTATTTGCATAAGTGCAAATACATTCGTGCAAAAGGTTTAAGAACCCTATTTCAGTCAATAAACGTCTTGCAGGACAGGAAAAATGTTGACCTCTGAGTATCTGGTCCTCAACATGGTAGATGTTAGTGTTAGCCAACTATGGCAGTGGAGTGTGTGGGAGACTTCGTTGGCTGCATTCCCAGGAGCAGATGGACAGGGTGCTGCAGTCCCTCCCTTAGGCAGTCTGTCTGTACTGACAGTCCAGAGATTGGCTCTTGATAACCACTGACACAGTAATGAAGTAAACTCCCACAAGGGACATGGCTATAAGCAGAATCCACTTAACAAATATTTAACGACAACATGTAAGTGGAAATCTCTTTTAAATCAGCATAAATAAAAAGGTGTTAAGTCTATAATATAAAAGGAATCCAACGATGGGCTATAGCTTGTTAGAGGTAAAGGCGAGGTAAGGAGTCTGGACTTACTTTAAAACCTCAGCGTATCCCTTGGCGGCGGCCACGTGGAGTGCAGTCCCCCCGGACTTGGCGTGTCGGACGTCGTTGATAGTTCCGCTGTTGAGCCACTGCCGGGCGTCCCTCAGCATGATCCGCTCCTCTTCCTTCCTGGCCGCCTCGATGTCCACGCCTGGTGAGGGCGAAGTGTAACGGTGACCACTGTTAGTCTGGCCTCAGTGGATTAACTGCTACTTAAGAGGCATGTCCCTATAAACACTGGAGATTATCTAGGCTACAAAAGAGCAGTAGAAGGCAGAAACTGTTAGGAAATAAATGCTGCCCGTCTGCCATTCAACCCCAGGGAACTAACATCACAATATTACAGAAGCGATTCAAAGACAAAAATGGAACCCTGAAATTAGCTGAAAATGTCCACATCACATACTCATGCTTGCCACACATGGCCTTAAGTGAATGAGTTGAAGGCTCACTCAAATGGGGAACTACAGTCCAGAGTTTCATTTGAAACTAACAATGGATGAAAAGTCAATGAGTCTGATACCCTTTACACAGCAGAAATCTGACCTGGAATATTACAACACAACAGGCTAAATGTGCTATGAGCTATGGACATTTGACATACAAAGTATGGCGAGGTGTCAAAATCCAAGCAGTGTAGGCATGTAGTTTTAAGCAAATAATCCACTTGTGGTTGAGCAAAGTGAGTGGGAGCAAAGCTAGCACTCTTTTCCATAGACTAGAGGCCTCTGACCTCTGACAAATTGCTTATTTCAATATTTTGTCCATGTTATCACTGCTCTGGGACTGATAGCAAACACAGTAAGTTTTCCATGTGGGTCAGTAAGTCTAAGGTATGGGCCGGCATTATACAGGATACAGGCTGTTGCAGGAACAGGCGTGTACCGTCTTGCCGACACTCGACTGGAACCTGAGACGGCTGAAATTTGGAGCAACTGGTGAAGGCGTGTCTGACTACTCAGCTGTGAGTTGATATGCTCATTGTTTATGTAGTTGAACACTAAGTGCTCTGGGGTGGAAGCCAACAACACTTCAGCTGATCCTATAGGTTTTGGGCTTCTCGTATGATGTACAATCATCCCTCAGCTCCTGGAAAAACGGCTGGACTTTCTTTTTCTATCCATTCACGAAATTACTTTTTCGTAAGTAAAGCAGCATTAAAAAAATTAAAAAATTGACTAAGATCGAACATAAGGTCCAGGAATAGTTGATTTTATTCAAAAACAGATTGACATTAGTTAAATCAGCGCTGGTTCAGTGCCTTGTTAACACTACCTGTCATTGTTGATGAGATTACAGAGTTGAAGTGTGACTAATTAAAAAGGACAAAAGAAGATTCCAACTGTCTGACAGTGTGTTAGGCTGGATGGACCGGGAGCAGTTTACTCCAGCCAGAGGTTCTGGCCTGGCGCCAGCGGAGGAGAACAAGGGACGTAGATCTGTCAGCTAGGGGACCTTGGCAAATATTCCTGCACAAATTCACTGACAGAACGCCGCTTGTCTGCATGCTGCGTTTCAATCGTGGGAAGAAATTAAGACTCGGAAAATGGTCTGAAACCGACTCCTGGCTGCCCAAGAACCAATCCTGCTGCACAGTCCATCTAGTTTGGTTTTACTTTCATATTGTGCATTAAGAGTTAATGGTTATGACAAAAATACTTCTAGCTAAACTATAAGCCTTTGCATTGAGTTTCCCCATCCCTTTCATCAACGACACCTTGGGTCACTAGGACATCTGGCTGCATGGAATAAACAAGCTCCATTTGAAAGGGGGGTGGGCGTGGCTCCACGAGTCAAATCCCTGACTCACTGCACAAATGAATGGTCCAATAAAACAGATTTTTCCAATACAGAATTGAATCAATGGGTTCAGGCTGGTCTTGGGGGCAGACGGCACCATGGCTGCAGTGTTCTGCAATGCTTTGCCCTTTAGTCCAGTCCATGTGATGCCATTACAGTGTAATACACAATGCCCTGCTGTCATAATGGATCTCAATTAGTCCTTTATTCTGCTGGGCTGCCGCGCATGCAGCCTGTGGAACGGGTGGACTGTGGTACAAAAGGTGAGATGTCCACAACCTCAGATGCATGTTTTACAAATGCACCAGCAAGGCAGGGGAACTCTATTAGTCAAGGCATTATCAAAATTACTATCCCTGCAGTAATTGTCCTGTATAAATATTTATTGCATCTGTTACAATAGGGCCCATCGCTTACTAGAGAGCAGGGAATTTAAGGAGTAGCCTGTACTGGTTCTATAAAAAGGCAGGGAGACTAATAGATCCTAAGTAGGACCACAAAACAGCAGCCTGGTGGAGGAACTGGACACATTCAAAGCTGCTTTTTCAAGAGAAAATTGCACCTTCTACCGGGACGCTGAGAAAAGAGAGAAAAGCCAGTAGACCAGAAAACTGACTGGATGAGGACTGAATCACTCTCCCCCCCCCCCCCCTCTCAAAGCTAGGCCTACATATGGTCTGGTAAAGCAAAAACGGAAAATATCCCAAAGAATCTGACCTGGCGCAAACATGAGAATCCTCTGAGGAAATTCGCCTGGACCTCTGAGGATGAGATAACACAGGACTAAATTCAGTGGAGGGAAAACCTGCTGACTAGCCAAAACTAAATTACCCCAAGACATTGATCAGAGAGAGCCCTTATGGGCAGTTATAGAGGTAGTGGGTGGGGGCCTAGTCACCTAATGTCTGGGAGGCAGAGGGGATCTGAAGGTGGAGCCAGCTGTGCGGGAATGGTGGTGGCTCCTTAACGAGTTTAACCCCATGATTAAAAAGGTCTCTCTTTAGAGAGGAGACCATGAGACGGGAAGAGAAAAACCACATTAAGCATAGAGGGAGCTGCACAACACTGTTACATAACTGTACCTTACTGAACACGGAGAACGGAGAGCTGCTCTAGCCATTGTGGTAAGGTCAAGATCAATGCGCATGAATTCATTCCCTACGTGGGGTTACATCTAACAGCCTGAGCATTCCACTCATGCTGCAACTCCGCTGCAAACTAATTGCCAGTGTAACTGCCCATCGACCCCAAAAAATGTGGCATCACTGATCAGATACAGCCAGGAGGGAGAAACACTTTGCATATTAAAAAGGCCCGGTAGTCTGATGTCTGTCATATGACTGATGGTAAATGCTGTAGAGGTCGACCGATTATGATTTTTCAACGCCGATGCCGATTGGAGGACCAAAAAAAAGCCAATAAAGATTAAAATCGACCGATTTGTATTTATTTGTAATAATGACTATTACAACAATACTGAATGAACACTTATTTTAACTTAATATAATACATCAATAAAAATCAATTTAGCCTCAAATAAATTAACATGTTCAATTTGTTTTAAATAATGCAAAAACAAAGTGTTGGAGAAGAAAGTAAAAGTGCAATATGTGCCATGTAAGAAAGCTAACGTTTAAGTTCCTTGCTCAGAACATATGAAAGCTGGTGGTTCCATTTAACATGAGACTTCAATATTCCAAGGTAAGAAGTTTTAGGTTGTAGTTATTATAGGAAGTATAGGACTTTCTCTCTATACCATTTATATTTCATTAACTTTTGACTATTGGATGTTCTTATAGGCACTTTAGTATTGCCAGTGTAACAGTACAGCTTCCATCCCTCTCCTCACTCCTACCTGGGCTCAAATCAGGAACACATTGACAGCCACCCTCATAGCAGCATTACCCATGCAGAGCAAGGGGAACAAGCACACCAAGTCTCAGAGCGAATGACGTTTGAAACGCTATTAGCGCGCACCCAGCTAACTAGCTAGCCATTTCACATCGGTTACACCAGCCTAATCTCGGGAGATGATGGGCTTGAAGTCAAAAAGCTGCTGGCAAACGCACAAAAGTGCTGTTTGAATGAATGCTTACGAGCATGCTGGTGCCAACCACCACTCAGTCAGGCTGCTCAAATCATAGTCTTAGTTATAACATGATAACACACAGAAATACAAGCTTTAGGTCATTAATATGGTTGAATCCGGAAACTCTCGAAAACAAGACATTTATTCTTTCAGTGAAATACGGAACCGTTCCATATTTTGTCTAACGGGTGGCATCCATAAGTTTCAATATTGCTGTTACATTGCACAACCTTCAATGTTATGTCATAATTACGTAACATTCGGGCAAATTAGGCGGCCCAAACTGTTGCATATACACTGACTCTGCGTGCAATGAACGCAAGAGAAATGACAATTTCGCCTGGTTAATATTGGCTGCTAACCTGGGTTTCTTTTAGCTAAATATGCAGGTTTAAAAATATATACTTCTGTGTATTGATTTTAAGAAAGGCATTGATGTTTATGGTTAGGTACACATTGGCACAACAATACGCACCGCATCGATTATATGCAACGCAGGACACGCTAGATAACTTCACATGGTTGATATTACTAGTTTATCTTATAAAAAAATCAATCATAATCACTCCTTTAATGCTAGCTAGCAACTTACCTTGGCTGCATTCGCATAACATGCAGGCTCCTCGTGGAGTGCAAAGAGAGGCAGGTGGTTTGAGCGTTGGACTAGTTAACTGTAAGGTTGCAAGATTGAATCCCTGAGCTGACATTGTAAAAATCTGTCCTTCTGCCCCTGAACAAGGCAGTTAACCCACCGTTCCTAGGCAGTCATTGAAAATAAGAATGCGTTCTTAACTGACTTGCCTAGTTAAATGAAGGTGTATACATACACTTTAAAAAAATATATATATATATATAAATAAATAAATAGGCTTCCAAAAACCAGATTTCCGATTGTTATAACTTGAAATCGGCCCTAATTAATCGGCCATTCCGATTAATCGGTCAACCTCCAAAATGCAGTGGTGTGCAACATTGTGATGCTGCAGGCAGGAGTTTGTGTGTCTGTCTTGGGAACTGGCCTACTGACGCCCCGCTTCAAAGCCGCAGACTGCGTATCCATCAAGCCCGGAAAACGAAAGCTGCAGTCGGCCGTGAGATGTGCGGGGCTCCTGTGGGATAAGCCGCCGCCTCCGTTATATAATACTCTTAAGTAGCGTAGCATGCTAACAAACAGCAGGAGAGGTCATAACTGCTGAATGAATTCTGCACATTCAGCCCTTAGGACTGGAGTGTTAAAAGGATAGGGCTATGACCACCTCAGCCAAGCCCTGCTCCAGGTCCCTCCACCTCATACCCAGACTTGGATCATGTTACTGGGTCTAGTCTGGTTCTACTTAAGGCTGGGCTGTATAGCATATTTTACTACATGCCATTATTGCAGAATGAACCAGTTTGGGTTTGTACTTTACCTACTAGGCTATTTGAATGTGATATGCTGTGTGTAACGTCCATTTTTATAGTTTATACGCTACTTGAGTCATCCCCCTCATCTCTCTCCATGCCACTTTCCACACAGACCTAGCCCAGCCCACTGTCACTCAAGGAGCACTTTGTTGTTGCTTGACCATGAGACACATAGCCAGAGTGAATTTACGAACGCGCCCTATCAACTCCGATGTGCCAAAGTTCAGAATAACTGATTAACTTACGAACGCTCAATAACCGTTGAATATGTCTGGCATCAGTAAACAACGGAAAAAAACGTAATTAAATTGTTCGTCACCAACACTCTGGGTAACATGAAAACAGCTTAACCAGCTCTACTAGGACAAGTAAAAAGGTTGACTGAGGTGTTCTCATTCATGTCTGGAATTAACTAGCAAGCTAACTAACTTTAGCCAGTTAGCTTAGGCACTTGACTGCCATTGTGATGTCAGAACGCTCAGATCAACCCTACTCCTCAGCCAGAGCATCCAGTGTGTGCTCGAAACGCTCTGAATTTACGAACGCCCAGAGCGCGCTGAGCACTCTGGCACTCAAGTTCATTTACGAACACACCCTTAAAGTTAAGTCTGCATGGTCAATGCAGCACATGCAACAATGTTGACGAAAACAATGTTTCTACTTTGCCTTTTAATATAAATGCACAAGCGTTCAATAATTTGTTTGTGTTTCTTACATCTGCAAACAGCTAGTTTGTCTTTTCACATTTCAGCTAAAATCATGTTTACCGCTAATGCTAATCACTAGTTAGCTAGCTTGCTAATAAAATGTACTGGGTCAGAGCAAACATAGCTAGTTAATACAGCCTGGTGTAGGCCTAAATCACCCTGTTTGTGCAACAGTATGTTCTAAATCAGAGGCATAGGCGAAGCATGAATAATGGCGACATGAAGAAACATTTAATGTAGCCAAAGATTATAGGGTACCCTAGGAAATGCTGACCATCACTTTGGTTCCTACCCTGTCAACTCTACTCATTGTCATGTCAAACACACTTCAAAATGCCCACTATTATTTATATTTTAACTATAGAATTAGAATAATTATTCTATTTCCATGATTCCAACAGTTTACCGAAGTGTGATGTAAATCGCAAGTCAAATCGCAGTTGCAACATTTGTTTACAAAAATAAGGCCTAGTTTTTTGCCCATATCGTGCAGCCCTTGTGGCAGTGGGGAAATGCTCAAATGAGAGCAGAAATTGGTGAAAGTGTAGGATTTCTTTTTTAGGTTGAAGAACAGTATAAAACAGAATGGAGAAAGACCCATTGAAATCACTTAGAATGTATGTGTTGCCACTGTAGGGTCACACACTACCCATAAAGCAAAAGTAGAACTTTAATTCAAAAACGACATCAGCGTAAAAAAAAATGACAGTGATGTGATATTTTGGCATATCGCCCTGCCCTAGTTCTACTCGTCTACACCTCAGGGGAGGAGCAACCTAAGCAGACAAGGGTGCAAATAACAGAGGGGGTGTCTGACAAGCTAAGCTGCTACCTAACTTCTGATTATGGCTGGTGGCTAGCATGGCTAACAAAGTAAACAGTGCAAAGGTGTCCAGCCACACTTAGTGGATTTGAAGAGAGCTGCATTTGGAATGGCTACTAGGTGCAGGAGAGCGACACAATCTGCCGATAACGTAGCGGCATCATGAGCAGAGGAATGGTTCATCCCCGGGGCCATTAGCATGTCTGAACAAGGCCTCCCACCGGAGGGGACGGGTAAACGTCATCATATCAAGAACACACGGTCAAAAATAGAAAAACCCTTCCATCCAGTTTAGAATCATCACAAAGAGAAACCCAGAGTTTAAGTGGATCGCATTCATCTCCATTATGTAACTTCTCCGAGGCAAAGCGTTGCAGCTGCTGGGACTGGGTGTCACTTTATTTCATAAATACTTTGACACAGTACACACATGTTATACCTGGACATCGTGTACGTAAACATGGTATTGGGTGAAGTAGTGAAGGGGGAGTTAGACCAGTGAGCTTGTTGGCCGTGGAGGCTGCAGTGCTATTGAACCAAGCTGAGTGCACGCCACTGGAGGCCTGCCAAGACCTGCCTGATATGAACGAAGGCCACAGCGGCCTAGATGCATGTGCCACGATCCATTTCACACACACCAACTCTCCTCCCTTAACTGTCTATTTGGTGAGGCAGTGCATAACTGCCTAGTCTATAGCAAACACAATGATGCTAGCAAAGTAGCAGCAACTCGGGTCATTAAAAAGTAATCTATTTTGAAAACATAATGAAAAACATTCCCATTGTCGTTTTAGGAACTTCCCTTCCAATTACAGATGTGAAAAGCCCCATTAATGATATGCTTGGTGGACAATGTTTGACTGGCAATGGTTCAAATGAAAGCAGAAGTGAAAGTTGTTGACTAGCAGGTCAGTGTGGGGCAGACAGTGAGTCAGTGCTGCGGTCCGTCAGTACCTTGTCGGTTGATCTCATTCTTCAGGAGCTCCTCCATGGCCTCCTCCTCAGCGATGTCCAGTGGTGTCTCCCCCTCACTGTTCACCACCCCCACACTGGCTCCCTGGCCAATCAGATACCTGCACAAACACACACACTTACTTAGGACAGGTAAGTAGTAGTCCAAATAGTATTAGTAACATTCAGTAGTAGTAAATTAAACTCTTCACTGACTCAATATGTATGGATCAAGTTTCTTATTTAACCCAGGTGAATACAGGTTCAATCAAAATGCCTAGGAAATCATATCCATCTCATTCTATGTATTCCAATGTATTAGGCCTATATAAAGCTACTGCTTTAGGCCTATGAAAAGTTTGAAAACTAAAATGGCACAAATTCTAGCAAGACACATTTATGAGGATTGGAAAATAGATGCATTTACCAATTACCATAACGGTGGATAATGTGTTCCCTTCACCTGCAGGGAAACAGTCGAGTGAATATATTATGAAAACCTATACGTCATAACCGGGGATTCAGTTAGGAAAATGTGGTGCCGGACATTTGACCGGCAGAGTTTAAATTTAGCGGACGGTGCTCAAAATGACAGAAATCCCAAGTAGATTATGGTAATTAATATTAACAGAACATACAAGACGAGGACCAACAATGTGTGGTCTTTCTTACCGAATTCTGATTCACACTTCAAATAATAATCCACATTTACTTTCTCAGCCAACAAGACGAGTGACGAACAGCAAAATCACAAACCTTTGACAATCTACTATCCCCCATAGTAGAAAAAAAAGATTCTACTGGTCAGCTTGTCGAGAAAGAAATAGCTTATTTCAAACAGACTGGGATGATAGATCACACCTTCATACAACCAAAAGGTCTAGGCTACATTTTTTTTTATTACGTTAAAAAGCAAAGCGAGATGCATCAGAACGTTTCGCTTAAAAATGTTGATAAACTTATTTCCTCACATTATAAAGCACAGCAACACCCACAACGCATTGGGCTATAAGCAAATGTTCGTTCCGTAATACAATTATCGTGAAAACACCATTGTCAAAAGCGCACCGCACATGCTAGCGGTTTAAAGCTAATAGGGCTATCTGACAAAAAAAAAAAAAAAAGGCTGTCCGAAATGTTAAGTGTACTTTTCCCCTAGTGTTTTAATAAAATCAACTATATGCACTGATCTTGTCTGATGTGTTAAGCTTGATTAAATAATTAAGACAAATGACTAGAGGGAGTCGGACCAGTCGAGTTGTTTGTGCCGAGCCTGGCTCGTCCTCCCTGCTGCAACGACCACCACAGAACATCAGTGTGTATCGTGCTGCAACCATATACATTTTCAGTAGCACATCTTAGTCTGATGGACTGTGCAATCCAAGGCTTCCACAATGGATCAGTCAACTCAGACAGGTGCAAATCAGATGTGTCTTGTACACCATTATTTATTTATTATTATCAACTGCTCGACTAAAATCTGTCGACCAACAGCCTATCGACCAGTCAACTAAATGGGGTCAGCCCTAAATGTGACAAATGAAAATATCAGTTAAACATTTAGAAAGAGGGGAGAGTTAATATGCAACAACTAGCATAGGTTGCTAATATGACTAGGACTGTTCCTTTGGCCACTAGAATAATTGCCTCCACAGATATGGTCTGCGTTTGGCTAGGCTACTTTGAAGTAAAATGGTCATGTTTCAAACAATTAAGTATGTTCTTAACATGCATACTGCCTCCAGATCATTGCAAAGTGGTGTGACACGCTGTTGCCTATGCATTTGCTGTTTGAGATGCTGTAGCAGCAGATCTTGCACTGTCTGACAGATTTTCCATCAGTCTTTAGGCTTCATGTCCATCAATGAAGGCTAAAAAGCATTATTTCGCAATATTATTCATCGGCTTATTCATTTATTTACTTGCATTTTAAAATTGTCCGAAAGCCAGCTATTACCGACCAATGGAAACCCTGGTCACAACCCACTGGTAGCAGAAATCCCAGACCTTGGGGAAGGCTAGGCACATATCCCCTCCACTGACCTAACCACCTGCGTTTAATGCTGTACTCCTCCACCCAATGGTCTTCATGCTGCATCCCTCCGCTGACCTAACCACCTAAGGGAGGAAGGTGTAAATCTAGATACTGGAGAGTTTGCTGCACTGAAAGTAAAGGGGCTGAATAATTTTGCACGCCCAATTTTTCAGTTTTTGATTTGTTAAAAAAGTTTGAAATATCCAATAAATGTCGTTCCACTTCATGATTGTGTCCCACTTGTTGTTGATTCTTCACAAAAAAAATACAGTTTTATATCTTTATGTTTGAAGCCTGAAATGTGGCAAAAGGTCGCAAAGTTCAAGGGGGCCGAATACTTTCGCAAGGCACTGTATCTTGATATCAAGTTACACCCATTGGTGCTTGGCCGTTTTTCTCGTTCGGGATAACAGTGGTTCACATTGACGGGGCTGAAGTGGAGCATAATTATGACATAACATTGAAGGTTGTACAATGTAACAAGAATATTTAGACTTAGGGATGCCACCCGTTAGATAAAATACCGAACAGTTCCGTATTTCACTGAAATAAACGTTTTGTTTTCGAAATTATAGTTTCCGGATTCGACCATATTAAATGACCAAAGGCTCGTATTTGTGTGTTATGTTATAATTAAGTCTATTATTTGATAGAGCAGTCTGACTGAGCGGTGGTAGGTAGCAGCAGGCTGGTAAGCATTTATTCAAACAGCACTTGTGCATTTTGCCAGCAGCTCTTCGAAAGCACAGCGCTGTTTATGACTTCAAGCATATCAGCCTAATGGCTGGTGTAACCGATGTGAAATGGCTAGCTAGTTAGCGGGGTGCGCACTAATAGCGTTTCAAACATCACTCGCTCTGAGACTAGGTGTGGTTGTTCCCCTTGCTCTGCATGGGTAACGCTGCTTCGAGGGTGGCTGTTGTCAATGTGTTCCTGGTTCGAGCCCAGGTAGGGGCGAGAAGGACAGAAACTATACTGTTACACTGGCAATACTAAAGTGCCTATAAGAACATCCAATAGTCAAAGGTTAATGAAATACAAATGGTAGAGAGAGAGAAATAGCCCTATAAATACTATATTAACTACAACCTAAAACCCCTTACCTTGGAATATTGAAGTCTCATGTGAAAAGGAACTTTCATATGTTCTCATGTTCTGAGCAAGGACCTCAAACGTTAGCACATATTGCACTTTTACTTCTCCAACACTTTGTTTTTGCATTATTTAAACCAAATTTAACATGTTTATTTGAGGCCAAATGTATTTTTATTGATGTATTATATTAAGTTAAGTGTTCATTCAGTATCGTTGTAATTGTCATTATTACAAATAAATAAGGCTTTTTTTGGTCCTCCAATAAAATCGCTATTAGCGTTGAAAAATCAGTCAGTCGACCTCTAATCCACATCACCAACGAACTATCATTGTCCAAACACATCAAAACAGTCGTGAAGAGGGCACGACAAGACAATCAGGAGACTGAAAAGTTTTTGGCATGGGTCCGCAGATCATCCTAATAGGTTGCATCACTGCCTGGTATGGCAACCTCTCGGCATCTGAACGTAAGGCGCTACAGAGGGTAGTGCGTACGGCCCAGTACATCACTGGGGCCACGCTTCCTGCCAGCCAGGACATGTACACTAGGCGGTGTCAGAGGAAGGCCCCAAAAATATTGTCAAAGACTCCAGTCACCCAAGTCATAGACTGTTCTCTCTGCTACCACACGGCAAGTGGTACCGGAGCACCAAGTCTAGGTCCAAAAGGCTTCTGAAAAGCGTCTACCCTACCGCCAAGGCATAAGACTGCTGAACAATTAATCAAATGGCCACCTGGACCATTTACATTACATTGAACAGTTCAAATGAGCAAAATGAAACGACAGTCCATTACTTTAACCTCTACGGGATCAGCAGAGGGACAATAAGTTACTCCCCACTGTATGAAAATTATTTAACTGAACATTTGACAGCTTTAACTTATTTTTAATAACTAATTTGTCATAGGGGTGAGAGGGAAGTGTAAAGGACATCTACAAGGCAGCTCTTGGAACAACCAATTACAACAACCAATTGCAGCTGATGAAACACCATAAAAGGCTAAATATCAGTCAATTAATAACCTTGGTAGCATAGGATACTTTTACTCTAACTTGGGCAGCAGGACTGCACAGGGTGTGATAACGCTCATGCCAGGCTCCTGTAATATAATACAGAGAAGTAAAACAGGTCACAGCACAATGAGTGCAAGTGAGCTCCTTCAGCTCTCAGCCTGTTTAAAATGTCTACTGATAATGTCTACTGATAATATCTCCCTCCTTGCTGGCCCGGTTTCTGTCCCTTTTAAAAATCCTTCTTACCTCAAAAAGACAATGAAAGGAAAGACTGGAAGCAACTGGAGTAATGACCGATGCCGGTGGTTACCCCCCGATTTCTCTATATTGATTACATCACAAGGAACTTGTGCGAGGTTGTTGGGGCCATCTGATAGGCGGTTGCCCCCATCAACATGTAATCATGCACCTTGGAGAAACAGACCATTGAAAAAACTGTGACCCCTGAAATGTAGGCAGGTCTGAATGAATTGATTAGCATTACATTTCAGTCTAAGATAATTGAACAGAAAGCATTAATTGATGACCAAAATGATCTATACAGGATGGGGTAATGGAGGTTCCCCAAACGTAAAGGCATTCGCACATTTACGTGTTCAACCAGCCATAAGCCTCAGGGAATAGCCTTGTAACATTTGGCGATGCAAAATAAATACTAAATAAAAAATAACCATTGATTCTTGATGTGCCTGTGAGTCATTGCCTCCATTCTAAAAAAAAAAACTGGTTTGCTCAAGGTGAATTACCTGGCTAGCCATACACGTCACTGTGGCCAAACTGACGTTTCTTATCCACAGTGAATGTATACTATCATGTATGTAGCAATCAGAGCAGCAGTCATCAGGCAATGTGAAAGGGCTGGTACATAATAGAGTTATCCCAATGCAGTAATGTGTGTGGAGGGGTAAGAGACCAGCCATTGCCCTAGAGGTCCATAACAGCCTCCAGCTGGACCCTCGCCACGTCAGCCATGACATCTCTCTGGCCCAGCAGCTGTACTTACTCTGCTATGTCCATGTATCCACAGGAGGCTGCGGCGTGGAGGGGGATCCAGCCCTCATTGTCGGGCTGGTTGATGGCAGCCCCATGTTCCACCAGGAACGTCACCATGTCCACGTTGTCATCTATGCATGCCTGAAGGAGGGCAGGAGAGAGAAATAGTAAGTGCGTTAGAAAAGTCTAACATTTATCACTAAGATACTTCAGCGCAACGACCCCCGAAAGGAGAAAGCTTGTGATTTTTCAGAGACATGCAGGTAGGCTTATGTTCGTGTGTGATACCTTCCTCGGAGTGTCAGGAACCAGCTAGCAGCACCTGTGTGTGTGTACACCCGGTTGACCCCGCTGACAGGTAGTGGTGTCAGTAGGAGCTGGCTCACGTCCCGTTTTAAAAAGAGGAGCCTCATTTCTCCAGAAAATAATTGGGGAATGTTGGCAGGGGGTAACATGGCCAAAATGCCAGGACATAGCCGAGGTGTTTGGAATACCTCAGTGCGTACTATTGCTGTTGGAATGGGGGAAATTGGGTGTTCTCTGGCAGCTCATATGCAAGTTTGTTGAATTTTCACTCCCTCTGTTGGGCTGTCCCATTCATCGGCTGTACCTATGGATTTATGTGCCGCTCTAGACAGCATGACCGATACGTCACTCCAGTCAAATGTGGTTAGACAGAAAAGACCATTGAGTTACCCAAAACACACTCGCCATTATACCCTGGACTCCATAGTGTTTAGTCCCCAAGAATAGGCTAATCCGTTGCATTCTAGGAACAAGAAACCGGTAAGTCAGAAATTCAAAAGGAGCTTTCTTTTCCTTCACATACACATACACATGCCAGGACTTGAGCGAGGCAAAAAGCACAAACCTGAGAAGGGAAAACATTAGACCTAAGCAACGACACTACAAAATGGCTGTAAAGACTAATCTGCTAATTTTAGGTTGCATCCAAAGACAAACCATAACAGCACAATAAATGACATGTGGGAGTGAGCCAGCAAGTGTGCATATACTAGCTGGGGCGTTCCCTGCCTAGAGGCAAAAGGGATGACAAGGGCCAACTATCTGTAGTAGAGACACAGAAAGGAGAGTGAGAGCGCTGTAGGGAGTTCAGACTGTTCAGAGGAATAGGGGCTGCTGGGCTAACTCCAGAGCGACCTCAGTGACGACCTAGGGGTTAAAATGTCACTCGCTTCAAACCCGGCCAGATAACAAGGCGACTGTCAAAGAAACAAAGCCAGGCTGGGCAAAACATTGTACACAGAAATGACAGGATTAAAACTGGACAAAATTAGTTAAACAACCTTTCACTTCTGATGGCAACAGTTTCAGATCTCAGTAAGTGGATATCACCCGAAAGGCCCCCCCTACTCGCATTTCGACTGAATGAGTACTACTGCTAAACGGTACTCTGGGATCCCTTTTCGGACCCAGGACTTGGAGTTGAAATCCCTGCTTTGCATTCCATAACCTTGATCCCTTGATAACTTTCCGACCTTAAAGCTTCCCCCTTCCTAAAAGCTGCCTGTAATGTTTCGCACTCTCTCCTCAGGTGTGACGGCAAAAGCATTGAGGGGAAGAAAATATAAATATTTCTTTTTTTAACACACCGGACTCACGTTTGCGTCACACAGCTATCTGGCTGGAATCCTTGTCCAAATATGGTCGGTTTACAGCATTGTACATGGCCAGATCTGGAGAAGAGTCTGCGTGGGGGGTGTGTATCACTATCTTCATGGGTACCGGAAATCATCAAGTCTCCCTCATGGGGACATTTCCCACGTGGCCGTAGGATAGAAGCTGTTCAGGCAGCTGCTTAGAAGAGTGTGTACAGGTGCGTTTCCACCTTTCACTCACTGGCTGGGCGCACCACTGAGCGCAATCCACGCAGCTGCTCACAACCACACTCTGGCTGAGTGACAAGATGACGTTATGTCCGTCTGTCAAGAGTTCAGTCACCCCTCTGTCAAATTCCCTTAGAATCACACACATTGTAGTCATTCTTGATAAGAGAGAGTATCTGCTAAATGCTGAAACCAAAATAATGTAGCTAAATGTAGATGGTATACAAACAGCTAGACCGGTGTTCTGCACCGTCTGAAGACTCATACCTGCAGGTGACTGATAGGCATTTAAGGTAGTAACGATTCAGTTGATTTGTGTACAACTCTTCACCATTTCCCCCTCTGTCGTGTCTCTCTGACTGCTCCCATACCCCTTAAGGAGAACTCACTGCCGGTTCCTGCTGCACCCCTACAGGAGGTCCAGCCCACCGGCTGCAGGAGCCCAACAATGTAATCCCTTAATGGCTGTAATTGTTTGTAGCCGACAGGTGCCAGAGTTACTGCCAACATCGCAGGAATGAGTAGCATGGCAGCCAGGGGGACAGGACGAGGGGGACAGCCAGGGGGACAGGACGAAGGGGACAGGACGAGGAGGACAGAAAATAAAAAAAGATGGTGAGTGTCATCCTTTGGCAGAGCTGTGGGGAAACTGGCAGAACGGTCTGCACCACTGTCACTGCTCAGAGACAGAGTGGGGCAGCCAGGCATCGCTCAGTGGCCTGCGAGAGACACCCACTGACGCAGGACGGACACTACCACTGTTTAAAGTGTGTGTGTGGGGGGGGGGCATTCCTTGACCAATAGAGGAGCTGCTGAGAAATGCAACGGGAGCAATAGCGGGAATGGGTTGAACCAGCTTTTTACTGACGGGGGATTTCAGCAGCGTTTCGGTGGTTAAAGCCGAACAAGACAGACAAAGCCATCTCTATTTGATGGCTAAACACACTATGGGGAGAGAGAGGGAGCTAATCTGACTATTAATGTAGGTAATAACAGGAGACATTGTGAGTAAAGCCCACCTCACACCCAGCTGACCGACAGGCCTGTTCTGCACACAAAGACAATACTAGCCTTTTCAGCAGTGATGTCAAGATTGACATTTGTCAATAAAACTCGTGAACGCACCGGTTTTGTCAAATTGTTTTACATTGTGAGGCTAACTATAAGGGATGGATCACCCCTAGCCCTGAAACCAGGGCTGCCTCCCTCCCCACGCCGTCACCGCAGATGAGAACTCCAAAGTCAGGGCAAGGCCTGGCAAGCAGTACGCGCAGGGAAAAATGGCATCCCATCTCAGCAAACTGCACCTTGGCACGTCCCCCCTCCGGCCCAGGTGAAAATCCTCCCACACACGAGAGAGAGAGAGAGAAAGGGTGGGGGAGAGAGAAAGGGTGGGGGAGAGAGAAAGGGTGGGGGAGAGAGAAAGGGTGGGACACACACAAACCCCCCCCCCCTCCCTCCATAGCAGGTGCTTTAGCCAACAGGCAAGATGGCCTTTCTGGGAATGCCCTTCTCTAATGGAGAAAGAGATGGGTTCTGGGAAGTAAACACTGACAGAGCATTAGTATATAAATCAATGACTCACAGTAGGACAGGATTCCCCACTTCATTGGTCAATAGAGTTAAAGATGCACTATGGAGAAATCACTCTGCCATTTCCTGGTTGCTAACATTCTACTAGTTCCCCTAATTTCAGTTTGTGACAAAACAAGCTAGTGTAGAGAATCATTGTACCATCTAAACCGCTGTGAAATAGATTTTCCATAACCCCCATATTGTATTTCCAGCTGTTTGAAGCATAGAAATAGCACAAAGAACAGATCTACTGCTTCTTAGACTTACATTCAAATGAGAATGGCAGATCTATAACCTACATTTCTGTGAATTTGGTCAGTTTGCCCAAAGGTTACATACATATTGCAGGTTTAAATGTACGTGCCTCTCCCTCTGAAAACAGCCTGTTTATCCATTAAAATGGTTCAACCATGGAGAATAGTAAAGTAGTCGTCATCTCATGACGTCCAGCACTGGGTCAGGTAATGATGCACTTTCTGCGTTACTGAACAACTAGCAAGTGATCCTGGCGGTTTATGTTTAAATAAGTAAATCAAGATGTAATCCTTAACAGTTGCAATATTTTTGGCATTTCTATAGGATATACAGCTCTAACCTTCTTATGAATCTCTACATTTGAATAAAAAGTTAAAGGCAGCTACTGGAATAGTTTATAATAGTGGATCAACTCTTACCAGGTCTGCTTGTGATTAGAGAAACTCTGTGGGAATTTACCTCAGTGCAGGCTAGTTAAACCTCAATCTCAGTGCTGCTAAGTGACAGAACACTTCGTGTTTAAAGTTCCCGCCAGTGAAAATAAGATGCTAACACTACAACACTGGACTGTTGTAACCGATGCTCTTTTCAAACACTGAAAAGTACTCCTAAATCAAACCTGCGCATGTTTATTGGGTGTGTGTGTGTGTGTGTGTGTACATGCAATTACCCATTCCCTTCAGTGGAGCATCAGCCGGCATGTGCCAGGAAGTGACTGTGGCTATGAGTGCACACTTCACAAAAGAGCACCGAGGGTGGGAGGTAGAGTCTTTCTCCTGTAGTCTGAGAGCAGAGCCTAAGCACCCCAGTGAAACCTTGCCCATAGAAAACACTGGGTTCACACTGTAAACCACAATGTTAGCACAGCCAAATGCCTCCACATCATGGTCCTGCTAGCTAGCAGTCCATGTGCTGACAGCAGGAAATCAAATCAGCGGGCATCTGTCCTAGCCTTGTCAATCGTGGTTTAAATGGAGAAAAGTTGGAAGTGAAGAGGGAATCAACAGGTAGAATGTGTAAGATACACATGACAGAACCAACCTCGTCTGCTGGAAGAGACGCTTGGAAGTAGCCTCCATGCTGACTGTGTTCACAAGCTCAGGCTACAATGAGCGACTGGCCCCCAGCAGTAGAGACTTTCTCCAACCGCAAGGCAATGAAGCAGTGCCCTTTGCGCCTCACACATTCTCTTCAATTTAGGGCACCCATATGGGGCTGATTACAGGGCACTATCTATAGATTAACTTAAATCAACCCACCACGAGCAGCAGGGATAAATATGGAAACATTATGAGCAGAAAGAATAGGGTCCACATGCACCAGCCTAATGCAAAAAAAGAGAGGATTTAAAGGGCCCTGGCTAGCGGGCGGAGACTGGCAAAGCCCTTCTCAGAGAACAACAAATGCGCCAATGACGTCCTCCCCGCCCCAAGAGAGCCTGGGCCATTGCCATAGCAACCAAGCCCAAAAGAGGACGAGAGTGCAGTCTTGTCGGGCATTTGTAAGAAACATAAATAAAGAGAGAAAATAGTTCATTTAAAGCACACTGGGGTTGCTCAGAGAGCCCCCAAGGCAGCGCACGGAGCAGACCTCGCAAGTACAAGATCAAAAGCTAATCTTGAGAACAGGAGGAGAGAAGCGTTCCTTCTCTTTTTGGACGTTCCAAGTTTTTGGTCACCCCACCGCTGTTCTCATGACTGGTTATGGTCAAAGGATAGAAACACCATTCTCTGTTGCTTAGACCTCTCAGCAAGGTACCAGTGCTCACCTCCAGAAACAGAGTATATTAATGGACAGGTTGAAAGCATAGGTCACCATTAACCATAATAGGTTAGCGTTAAATGGATACAACAAACAGAATGGTGACAGCCTACATTAAGAGAACTCAAACTTCAGGGTGGTTATCCTTGTAGCCATTTCTGTGGAAGAACCCACAACCCCCCCCCCCCCCCTCCTCAAAAAAATACAACTTCTTGCTAATGGCGTGTGTCATCCATATAGCCAGACGTTGCATTAGTCAGAAGACTTTGCTGTATGAACACAATCCATTTTAGATACACTTTTACAGTCAAAAAAGCCACCTGATTCAAATGTGAATAGCCATTATGCGTCAACCAAGAGTATTTACCCAAAAAGATCATGCATGTACACAAAGTATCCAAGCCCGTGTATACAGGTTCTCCAATCTATTATACAATGGAGTCACACAATATAAAAACCTGTCATACAACATAATGAACCTGACAGCTTCCAAACCCCATCTCCCACCCATAGTGCAGTGCAGAAAAAGGACAGAGGGCTTTTTCCATACTTTAAAAGGCACTGTACTTCCTACTGATACAGTTGGGGGTCATTGTGCAGAGCGCTCCATGCTAACTTTAGCAGCACTCCACATCAAGGAGAAGACACTTGAGGACCCCCCGCCCCCCATTTCCTCTGGCAGGGCCCTCCGATGGGCAACTAAAAGAAATGGCCTACTCCAAACCTACTCTGGAACAAGAAATCCACACGACCAGTAGGTCTAGACTACATTTTTTTTTTACAAAAATTAAATGTTGAAGCAACGAGTCTGATGCAACAGATCTGAACGTTTAGATTCAAAATGTTGATGAACTTATTTCTTTACATTATAGGCATAGCAATGTACACAATTCGGTAGGCTGTGCAAATGTTCATTCCATATTGCAATTAGTTGGAAAACACTTGTGAAAAGGGCACTGCACATGCGAGCGGATTCATGTGACAGATGAAAGTATCCGTTAGGTTAATTTGAAGCAAGTTGCCTCATATGTATTAAAACATTCAGTTTTAAAACAATTTACTATGGGTTTTCATAATGCATATGGCCACCAGCTCACTGCAAAGTGGTGTGTGACGTTCTGATGAAGCGATCAAAAGAACTGGGAAATATGAAACCTGACTTCCGACTTCAGTGCATTCAAGACAACGGGGTGGGGGGGGGGGGGGGGGGCCTCTTTCTAGCACTCAGACTTTCCCATCTGAAGATCACTGACATGATTTGACCATGATTTGACCTAAGTTCAAGTTGTCTTGAAAGCCCAAAATATGCTGCTGGTCTGACAGATTTTCCACTCAAAGGCTCTGTATGCTGAACGCATGTGATAATTCCACTAAATAATGCTAAATTAACCTACAGACCGATAAGCATGACCAGTCAAAAGATATTTACATAGACTGGTATTTCCATCAATGAATAGGCTAAAAGTGATTCGTTTGCAGTGGGACTACTTCGCAGACAATTGGCCGGCAAAATTGTATTTAACGTCGTCTTTCAGTTATTTTCAATCAAATCGGACAATGGCCGGCTATTCCCAGCTAACGGAAACCCTGGTCTCAAACCCACCAAGCAGACGGGCCTCCAGCAGGTCATTCCAACTGCTAGTAGCCATGGCTAGGACCCTGGGTAATTCCCAACAACATGACTTGTACCAGTGTGGCTCAGTTGGTAGAGCATTGCACTTGCAACACTAGTGCTGTGGGTTCACCAGTACAAAATTTATGCACTCACAACTTCAAGTCACTATGGACAAGAGCATCTGCTAAATGACTATAAAGCAAATGTAACATTACCAGGATCATATCTGGGCCCTAGCTGTAGGTTATATAGTGGGCTCCTGATCAGGAAACATCCAGGGCCCTAGGTAATGGTGTTCAAATATGGCACAGCCAGTGCTGGTTTTAGAAACTTTTGTTTTAGCACAGGAACCAGCTCAGAACAGATGACAATCATAAACAAAAACACTGTGTGCCATGAGTGGAGAACAGTGTGGTCACTGAGCAGCTGTTTAAACCCATAATGACTGAGCGAGGCCTGAGTCACTCTCCAGTGGGATCAAAGCACCAGCACAGCCACCAAGTACTTGGAGCTCTTTGAAAACATGAATTCATCAAATCTAAATGACAGCATTATTGGTCACAATATCAACACCATAAAAAAAGTATTACGGTTGTATTTTTTTCTGTAACAACTAGCACCATTCTATCATTTTGTCAACCATCTGCTCATGTGTTTCAGATAAGCATCACTGGCCTTTAGAGAAAACAAAACTGGTAATCGAGAGCCGAGAGAGAGGAACATTTGAGTAGCTGTCAGAAAAAGCAAAACATCCATGGGCCTGGCTTTAAAATATCACATGTACAACGCAAATATGCCTGCTGGCTTTTTGAGTCAGCAAATTAAAGGATTAACAGGAGATAAGGCATCCACAGTGGAGCTTGTTTTCTTTTTGGAAAATACCCATTTATTCCCTTATAAAGCAATAGTATGGAGACAAAGGTTCTCCTGGAGACCAACACGGGCCCCTTTCTCTCCCTCGCAACTTTGCTTCCTTTCCGCAGCCACCTAGCATAGCTGCAGCCAAGCCACAGTCTAGCATAGCAGTGGAGAACTTCCCAGATAAGTAATACTCCGGGGCTCAGGGCTTCAAGGAGTGACGCTCTGGCCACACCTACTGGGCTATGTCACCGGCTCAGAGGCACGCAGCCACTTCCACAAAAGGAATTTGTTCTTACCGCCTGTGTGTGTAAATGAAAAAGAGGGCACAAGTGAGCGAATGTGAGGGGTTTAAAAGCACAAAGCTACTGCAGAGGCCAGGGGAAGGGTTGGGGGGGGGGAGAGCACTGCGGGGCGGCCAGCTGGGTTCCTCCACTAGATGAGCCCTGTTGGGAGCCGTAACCTGGCTACACAGAACTCTGCCTCCACTGCTGCTGAGAACGACCATATATGGCTCTGGGATTCCCATGGAAAAAGGCCAGGATTGAAGCAGAGGGGGAAAAAGTCCAGGGAGATTGTAACTATACATTTCAGCTTACGCTCTGCAGCCAAAACAATAGCCCTGCTTGAGAGGCAAGTTTGTTTCCATGAGCTGTTACTGTCAGTGGTCCAAGGAGAGAGGGGGCATGAGGGGACAACGAGGTCAGACGGCCACAGTAACACGAGTGTGTGTGTAGCACAATCTCCCTTAATACCGTGCATTATGCGGGTTAACCTACAGCCATGAGCAGAAAATTCTGATGAGGACTGTTGTTCATGTCATTCTCCAGGCAAGCACTGCCTGAACTCCAGAGGTTAAAGGGACAGTGTGTATGCTTGTGTCTGCCCGCCAGGCATTCAAACAATCCATAGCCATTACGGTTGAAAAATATGGATTACCTCCATAGCCTTTGGAATAAAGGCTCCAGCCGTTGTCCCCTGCACAGTGCCACCGTCAACACCGCCACACATGATCTGAACTCAATGTCTCACATAAGAATGTGCACATTATATTGTCTTTCTTAGGCCTAGCTCACACATTATCTCTTTCGTTCCTGATATTACCAAAAGGCTACTCTTGGGAAGAAACAAGTCAAGACACAAATAAGCATCAGAGTGTGATTTCCTTAAAGAGCTAAGCCACACAGTACTCGATGAGGAAACGGTTTACACAATTAGGAGGGTTGTCTTGGCTTGCCAATGTAAGAGGGGCATATAGTGCAGACTGGGCTTTCAAGTAGGAGAGGAGCTGGGTGTGTTCTGTGATGGTGGGGCGAATGCTGGGAAATGGGGGGTGGGGGGGTTAGTAGATGAAGTAGGAGTTAGTAGATGAAGCCGTGCTCACTTGTGGAGCCTTGACGAGGAAATGAGAAAAATAAACAAATACTTCCTGTTCCTCTGCCTGAAAAGTCTCTCCAACACCCCCATCCCCCACTACATCCTATTCCCCTCATTTAGGAAGAGGATAAACATTCCTGTCAGTCCTCCTGCCCTCAAAACAGACAACGACAGCAGGGCACACCTTTAATTAGCCAATGAAAATCCACATGAGGAGTCCTGAGCAGAGACAAAAGCTCTGGTGGAGACTAGGGCGTTGGGATTTCCGAAGGAACACCTAATCTCCTTGAGCCTCAGAAAAAGGCTCACATGAATCTCAAGTGTGGTCCGAGGACACTAAATTGAACCAAAATTACTGGTACACCAAGAGTTATAGTTATTTTGTAAATGTATGCTAAACGGCTCATTGCTCGTGAAAGAAAGAGTTCACTTATTTGGGTTGAAAAGGTTATACTTCTTGATTGACGTTGCTGTGCTACCAACTGTAGCCTCCTTTCTCCAGACAGGCACATGTACAGTAGGGCAGTGTGCTTAATTCTGGTTCATTTAATTATTAATTTGGAAGGCTGACATCTGGAATAGGAGCTCAATTAGACTTAACGACCAGACAATATTCACAATCTACAAAATGTCAATCAAGTCTACAATTTTAGGAAATGAACAGTGAAAAATATGCAAATGGTGAAAGACGCAAAATGTCCACAGATTTTTTTTTTAAAGGCACAAGGGTGAAAATAAAAGTACATTTACCTTCTAGTATATTCCTGCTCTGAATAGTTTCCTACTCTGGTCTGTTCAGCTGTGTTAATGGCACCACTAAATTACTGTACCTGGAGATCCTAAATAAATCAGTGGTTTTGAATGATGTCCAATGCCTGCAGCCATCAAAACTCACAAGCCAAACACAGACACCCAGCTCGATTCACTGACACGGCTTCTACTCTGCAGTCAAATACACAACACACACACACCACAGACTATAATTAAAAGGCCCCTGTCTGCACAACAGCACGCAGCAGTTTCACTGACAAAGTCACAAGGCTGGTGGTGGCTCAGTACAAAACTAGATCCCTCACAAGCTGACGGGAAGAGGCAGACTGGTTAGCCTGTACGAAGGTTGCTAAAGACTTGTGTACTGACTGTTGTGTACTGGGTTGACTATAAGAAAGGCAAGTAGCCCACTTTGAAACCACATAGGGGTGTGATACCCATCATGTCTAGTAGGCGGTTGGTCCTTCACTCATACTCTAGGGTGGTCTAGGCCTACATCTTATGGTCCTTCACCTAGGCTGAAATTCGGGGCTTTACCTCAGGGATCGCGTTCGAGTTCAGATGTCTGCATTTTCCAAATACAGACCAACCTGATTTAAAACAATTTCACTTGCGTTTTGTTGCTTACGATAAATATTTCTAATGTTTATCATAGAAAGAACGTAGCCAGTTACAATTCCTAACGATTTTCTTGAAGTTAATCTTGCATTTTTCCAGAGAAAGTATCTACAAAGAGTGCTGTCTGCTGATTGATGAGAATTCATAAACAGGCATTTGAGTGGAGAAGTGCAACTGAAGCACTAAATTAGTCTGATGCCAAGCTGAAATTACAATAAGCATTTTAGATATGTGTTTACCAAATGCAGCAAATGCATTTCATATACGTTCTTTTTTGCATGAAAACGCAGAATTCTGTTTTAAATGCGACACCTGTACCTGTCAGTAGTTTCTGGTACACCAATTTCACTGGCTGGAAAGATGAGGCCATTGAAAGAATAACTTCTCCCTCCTAGGACAACAACAAAACAGACTGGGCTTAATTGTCCTCCTTGCTGCACAAGACAGAGGAACTCAGTCCTCAGCTTCCAGGTGTTTTCGGTTCAAACACCTTATAAACCCACACTCAGTGAGGCATATGACTGCTGGAATGCAAAGAACCCTGGGATGGTTTGAAGACCAAACTAGAGCAGAGGAGACTATCACAGGGTGAATAAAAACAGACAAGCTGCTGAAGTCATCCCACTACAATTTTGCAGCAGCTCAATACTATGCTAAAGCCCAAGTGTGACCGGAGATGTGGGGCAGCGGGGGAGGAGAGAAAGAGAGCTCTTGCCAGCTTCTCATCCCAGTTTACCTTACACAGATGTCGTCAACGGGTCTATGTGCCGGGACTATTTCTCAGAGACCAGAGGAGCCCTGACGACATAGTGAGAGATCTATAGCTTCTCGCTCGCGTAAGAAATAGTTTGCATGTATAGGAATGCACAGTGACATCAAATGTACTTGAGGGAGAGGGTAGTACACAGGTGTGGATGAATGGCAGCTTGTAGTTTCAAAAATGAAATTGATAGCAGAGTCACCAGTTGTATTCTCGTTTTGATCATGGCCGATATCCGCGGAGCACCTAGCCTATCGGTTGCTAGTGTGTGACAGGTCAAGTCCATCTCCACAGGCTTCTTGGCTGTCATGTCTGTCTGAGCACATACGTGGCAAAAGAAGGTTGAGTTTACACCGCTGCTGAGGAATTCTATCTACAACCCCAGGTGAACCAGTTTCAACCTGCGGTGACGCTTGTCTTAAATACTTCAGACAGTTCCAACCACTAGAGCACTTTCATAATTAAAGCATCAAGAAATTGGGTATCAATACATCAAGAAAATGTGAGTGTTCATGCGTTTCTTTTTTACATGTTTTAGTTGAGGTAACATTGGAAAAACTACCCACGAAAATCTGGAGTTGAACAGGCATGGAAGTTGTCTGCTTTCCAATGTAAGGAAGCCATGCCGACGTGTCATGATCAGAAGACTACCTGACGTGTTGTGAAGCAGTCGAGAGCAACGACACAAGGACTTCCTGCACTTGATTATAGGTTGCGGAAACACTTCAATGAAAACTTAAGACGGAGCCCGCCTGACAGAGCAAGACCTACCAATTATAAACAGGTAGAATGTGCAAGTTCTGTGAGCTTTTCCAATATTACAGTTGTTACAGGCTAGAGGCCAGTGACGGTTATGATGATGATGATTCAGAGGCAACGTTGAATCAACATTGGGTTGGGTGACCTGCAACGCTTGAATTATAATAATGCACTTGTGTCCATAAAAACTGACAAGCAATCGACTGCTACGGTTATGAATACATCCAACTGTATTAGCCAATAACCTTTCTACAAGACAGACTGAACGTATAGACAGTAACACAAGTCAGATTGCCTTAATAATTACATACTATAAATAGCGGAGGAACTTTCTAATGATTCTATGTGCATTATTAAAACGCATGAATCGCTGCCTTTGGGCAGGTAAATTAGAAAGGCAAAACTTAAAGATACAAAGGGGGTGGTTGAAATATTTCTCTTATAGATTTCTATAATGCCTTTCTACCAGAGGTACTTCAAGAGCTTTACATAGTAACGGCTAAACTCCCCTCAACCACCAATGAAATGTGAATCTTAAAAAGCCCCCCCAAAAATGACCAAATATTTCATGTCTGTTGACAGGGCCCAACACCAGAGGCAGCCGTTTCAGACCATTCCGCGGAATGGTTTCAAAGGAAGTGGGGCATTTCACTTTAAGAGTCCCCTCCTCCAAAAACCAAACAGTGCCATGTTCACGCTGCCCCTCCATACCCAGTCCACTGCCAAACAGGCCCCCTCCAACTTTGGTTAAGGGCTAGGAATAGACACCCTCGATGAGCAACCCGGCTCAGAGTGACATTGTTTGAGTGACATCTACAGGAAAAGGTATCAAGTAGAGAATGATGTCTAAAACAATGCAAATGCAGTTTCTTTATCTTCTGGGCCTTGGTATGGGGAAAAGAACTGACTGAAAGTATTCCGTTTTGTGTTCCTTTGATTATCTTACGAGGTGAGCAACGACAAATGTCCCTAGTAATGAGAGGAACATGGTGCTCTCGTCATCAAAAGTCACAACTCGTTTCAACCCAAATCAACTTAATCTAGCCCTAATTGGGCAGCGCTTTCAGGTCCTGACACACACCAACACTCACTACAGATCAGGTGATCCGTGGTAACCCAAAACGCTCTCCCCTTCCCTCCAGGGTAAGTGAGTTTACAGCCTTAAGAATATATTATTATTTTTTAAAGACAGAGTGCCGCATGACTGGTGAAAGAAATGTTCCAGAACATAATATTTCAGCTATAGGATCTGGGTGAAGACTACACTTTACAAGGCCAGACCTTCAGAATATATCAGGTCAACAAGTACATTTTCCAAATTGAATCAAGAGATTGAATTCAAGCAACAACAAAAATCTCAACACCTCTGCCACAGCTGAGAATCTCAAAGGTTGGGGCTGGAACAATTATGTAATGTGTTAATGTAACTGGTGCTGCTTTGGATGGAACTGCAGTGAGGGCCCCATGCACTGCTGTCTGCATAGGTTCCATTTCAAGATTCATGCAATCCATGTGATTCTAAACTGCTGCTGGCTACTCTGCTCAGTCAGTGGTTATGTAACTCTGTATGTACACAAATCGGCAGACAAGCCACTTGACATGAGATGTTGCCATGGTTACATTGTTAGAGTTCACACACTGATAGTGAGGGCGTGGAACTAAACTGTTGCTAAGGTTAAAAAAAAATGTTTTTTTTAAAGGTTTACAAAAAGCTAACCATTTGCATTTTATCGAGCCTAACCCAATGATGTCATAAAACCTTCACCACAACTTACAAAAAGCTACTTTGATGAGCCAGTGAAAATTTTATTTCTATACAATACCTGTACCAGCTAGACTATATATACTAAGTACATTAACAATGATGGACAACATGGATGACTCAAGAAAGGCCAGATATGGGTGAATACGCCTGTTGTTTCACAGTGCAGGCCCTGCCTTGATTGGGCACAGTAGGTGGCAGTCAGCTGGGTCCTGGCATTGCCTGGGGAGAGGCTGGCAGGCCAGAAAGAGGGTAAGACTGTGTGTGAAGGGGGGGGGGGGGGGGGGGGGGGGGTGACAGCTGAGGAATGCTTGCTCTGCTTTCCCTTTGCCATGGTTTCCACCGACTGTCATGTGAGGAATGCACGGGCCAGGAGGACAGGGACGGAATGCTACCTATCCAGCACATATCTACAAACATCTCTCTCCAGTCCTGCCCCCTCATTCACAACTCCCTGTACCTCTTCACCCCTCACCTCCGGGGTGCTGTGAACTGTGTGGAAAGCGTTACAATTCTGGTTTTTACAGTAGCACCATTATAAGTCTTTCCCTCCCACATTTACTCAGTGGTCCTAGAGGGCTGCAGGGTGTGCGGGCTTGTGCCCCAGCAGTAAAGATGTCAGCATGCTTCAGTTCGGCTGGTGCCTCGTCAAACTCTTGTGCTTGCATACTACTCCCTTAAAGACCTTCGCTTGATATTTTTTTATTTATGCAATATTACCATTTGTCCAGGAAGACACCATAGCCAAAGTCAGAATTAATCTAAGATAACTCAAGAAATCTGTCATAAAATGGCTGTTTTTGCCAAGGTGATCTTAGTTGCTCAGTTTTACATCTAAGATGTTTGATTCAATATTTCTCAACGGGGGGAAAAAAAGGGCATTAAAAAAAACAAGTCTCCCATTCAATGACAGACTTTATTGAAGAACTATTATTGACCAATCACCAATGAAGTGGTGTAGACTTCGGCTTCAACTTGCCTCCAGAAAAAAATGCAAGTGTGCCCAACCAGCCCAAACTGTTGGGATAATATATGCACAAACTCTTTCGAACTGGAAGCCTTAACACTCCCGATTCAGATTAACAACGAATCAAATCAGTCAAATAGGCCTAGTCTTTTGTGAAAGGCTGGGACAAATGTCCTCCAGGTCCATAGTTAAGAACAGTGGTGGTCAGTCACAACAAAGGTGAACATCAGAGGCCATTGTTCAGTGACTCGTAGGTGATTTCTGTTTCACATAGACAAACCCTTTCAAGTCAGACGGTCCACATGAACTCCAATGCATGCCAAGCCTCCAGTACAAAGCTAAGCAGTCCAGTGTGGCAATGACTCACCCAAACTTAGAATAATCTCCTCAAACCAAGCTATACTGAGAAGAACTGGTGCAGGGGGTATTTATAACCTGGCACTCAGAAGTGGCAGGAGGGCAGTGCAGTCACTGCACCCAAGGAGGAGTGAGTGACCCTCTGTGTAAAAACAGAGCATTGTTACAACCAAAGCTAGAGGTCACTGCCTTGCCACCAGGAAGGGAATGGTTCAGGGCATGTCATCAGCACCCGACATCCCCCATAAACAATTGTTGCAGATAAAATAACAGATCTACAGCTGCAACTGAAAGGAGACTTGCCTACACTGCCTGGCTGGTCAGTGGTCACTCAGGTACCTGCGTGGTAGCAGCATTAGTCATGTTAAAGCCACCGTAGTCTCACTACCACAAGCCAATTATTACAGTAGTGATGAACCGTGGCACCATGTTTGACTCTATAAATAAAAAGGCTAGTCAAACCGCAGGCAGATGACTACTAATCCTTACTAGACTGTTTGGTTTAGTTCCATTCAAGACCAGGACTAGGGTGCATTACCACTACTGGCCTCCTGCTAATAGGAGGAGAGTCCATCCCACTTTGGGAGAGTCATTAACCATTCATTCTGACAACTTTGATTCTCTAAGCCAACTGGCCCTACTCCTTGAAGGCAGAGATTCCCAACATGGATAATGGTTAGCAAAGCCATCAGGGACAATTAACGTGGCAACCCAGACTGAGCCACATTAGATGGGGGTTAGCAAAAAGTCACTATTCAAATAGTATCAAGATATTTTTAACAGCAAATATGTTTATACCCTTTTTTTTTTTTACTCTGCGTTGTTGGGAAAGTTGTAGTCAGTGCATGTGTCCAATAACATTTGATTTGTCAGATATACGGAAATCTGAAGCGCATGTCTTTTTTTGTAGTTACGTTTTTAACTTGAGCACTGCTGCATGAGGGAGCTGTGGAGGTGCCGGTGAGATTGTAATGAGCAGACTAAGGCAGATAGTGACGCTACTTGTCTACAGCCGAGACTACCGAGCTTGTAGAAGCCACAATGTTATTTATCATCACATAACAGTGCCAATCTTGACTGGAGTATAACTAACTACTATAACCAACTATAGCTAGCTGGGCTAATTGAGGCCACATTCTGCACTCACTATCCATTGAGCCACGTTGATTGGGCAATGCTACCAGTGGCTTTTAATGGGGAGAACGTCATAAAAACTACAATGAAAGGTTTGTTTTTATTAAATGTATAATTTGAAATGTCATGGTATATTCTTGCATGTAACATGGATATTTTAAATTTAGAAAATGCTTTCAGTGTTAAAATAGGCCTATACATTTTTGGATGCTGAACGTCAGATACTAACGTCCGTTCAGATATTCAAATAACCGTGCACATCCCTAAACAAAATCTGTTGGTTTGAGCAAACCAACATCAGCCAGACCTTCCTGAAATCCTAGGATTAGCAAGCTAAACGCCAATCCCTATATCGCCTTCAACTCTTTTCCAAGATCCTGAAGCCAGGGATCACATGCTGGAACACAAACAAAGCTGCTCCAAGTCTCTCCAGACATGGTTAGGTCTCAAGCACTGCGTCGCAAATGCTTTCCTCACCTCTGCTTGTCCCTGGAGTGGACTCCGGTCCCAAAAAAAGACTATATTTTCACCCAGTGAGCCTGCGCAGTGCAGGAGGCTGACTAATTCCAGTTGAAAGGAAGACAAACTCAGTCACCCTAAAGAAAGGCTGATTAAGACAGTCTCCAACTAGTAGTGCATATCTAATGTCAGATAAAGATACCTAATTTGTGTGAATCCCCCCTCCCCCCCCAAAAAAATCAACTAGTGATACAGCAGCATCTATTCTAGAGACAAGGCACCACTTCTACACCCTGAGATCGGCCTTCGGGGATATAGCCTTGCCCGGCAATAACAGTTTATAAAAGGTGCACACATCACACTACTTAAGAGAAAAGGCAGGTGATGCATCACTTAGCAAAACAGGACATCTGGGTGATGAGATTATTGTAGATGTAAGGTGCAAGGCAGTTTGAGCATGCAAGACTTCAATAAACAATGTTTCATTCCAGCATAACTAAAATGCATTTGGTGAGACAGGCAGGCCTACACCTTCCCAATTTTGCATTTACACCTGTGTGAAAAACTTTGATGAACAGTTAACATGTTATTTTCTGGCTACAATGACAAAACAATAGCATGACTTAAAATGCTTATGTGCAATATCCATTTGAAGAACAAAAAACTTAACTGAATTAGATGTTTTGGTTGTCAGTATTCAAGGTAACAGGCTGGTGCTCCACCTGCCATAACATAAGCTAAAGTGTTGACTAATAACATTAACAGCCCAAAAACCTAGGATTGGCTTCTTTTACACAGCTGAAAGCGACAGGTATTGACATGTAAACCTCACACCTCCCAGAGAGAATGTGTCAGCTGTTATCCGACTGCAGAACAGTCTACTGTGCAGCAAAACACGTCAGTAATGCAACATCGCAATCCGAACACATCGGCAAGATATAGGCTAGCTAGTCAAATCCAAAGTGGAACAACCTTTATAAAAATTAGCATAGGATTCTAATTCTGAGCATTTACTTAGTGTTATGCTAAGAATGTTAGTATACTTTTCAAATGGCCTAGCTATCATAACTACTTTGAAACACCACAAGTTGATGTTTACCAATCCATGCAGATAGCTTATAATACAATTGCAAATTGCAATTACAAAATGTGGGTATGAATTGTAACGTTATCTGCTACAATAGTATAATCGATTATAGGAGTGATGTTAGCTACAGAATGTCAAAAGACGTAGCTCCTGAGGCTAAGGTTTGCTAGTAACACGTTAGTGTATGATCTTTAGCAAGCCTAAGAGTTACATATGCTGTTAACCACAGATAATATTTCTTGAACATATAAGTATCATGACTGTAGCTAGTTACAGTAGTCTTTCTGCCCTTCAGCCTAGAGACTGCGGCATAGCTACTGTAGCTAAACATATAGTCAAATATTGTTGCATGTTATAGCTTCGACGTGATCCAAGCTGACATCTGATTCCTTTAATTTGAATGGTGCTTTACTGCCGATCGACTGCAGTCAAGCTATGCTTGGTAACGAGCAGTGCCACTGGACAGCTAAACGTTCTTTCCACCATTTGCACTGGTTAGCTAACGTTAGCTAACGTTAGCTAACCAACTTGTAGCAAGCTAGCTAGCCATCAGCTAACAAACAAGTACATTTTCTGTACTTCCTATTAACTTCAATATAAAGCACAATTGGCAGCAGTTAACTTCGCCAACGACTAACAATTGAGTATTTGTTAAACAAACCAACAATAGAGTTAAGCTATATTTCATAGCTTACACAGGTTAGCATGAGCAGGGAGACATATCAGTTCCAAGAATGGTTTGCCTAGCTAGCTACAGTGTAACTGGCTGACGTTAACTAGCTATGCTAACAGCACCACCCAAGTGGCTGGTTAGATGTTAGCAAGCCAGTCAACGGCATTCTTCCCGACTATTGGATGTTTGAATCAGTTGCTGATAAACAAAGACCAAATAGCTAACTATCCATAAGTTCAACATTACCTAACCTACGAATACATTTAACATACCTAGCTAGCTCAAACGGGATAGCTACCAATCAGGTATTTTGAGTTTAACCACCCCTTCGCTTCTGATCCAATTCAATCAACAGCCCAACAAATGAAATGGCCCTGTCTCGTCTAAAAAAAGACGGGCGTGCTAGGTAAACAGACTGAGCTACAGCAGGAATTACTCCATTACTGTGGCAGGAGGTAACGTTAGCTACGATCTTTGGCAAGACATATGGTTGTCGTGCTCTTGTATGGGAAGTTTCTCGGCTTATAGCTGTAAAAGACAAACCTGGTGGAGGGCAGTCAGACCGTCTACATTGGCGTAGTTGATGTCAGCACCCCGGTCAATCATTCGGAGCACCTCCTCGGTATCGCCGCTTGAGCAGGCAGCCAAAAACACGGCGCCATCGTCGAACTTCACCTTCGTCTTCTTCTTTTTCAGAATAGGAGGCTCGATGTCTGTCTCCGACCCTAACCACCGTTTCAACTGTTCGTTCCTTTTTTGCTTGGCGTCCGCCATCTTCATCCCCTCCCGTCTCGGGCTTCTTATCTTTCTCGGAGAGAGGATATACTTTATAGTGCCACTATCCCACAGCGCACTGGGCGTGGGAAGGGGGGCCGAGAGAGCGTCTGGATTGTTTTCCATAAGCTCGCGAGACAAAGCAACGTCACCTCAGGATCTGCAGTGTAACGTCATCATCAGCAGATGAAAGGAAAATTAGGTTTTACATTCCTTGACAGAGTTAGAGCGTTATCATTTATTATGATAAATAAGAACACTGAGACCAGCATAATGTCGATGTTATTAATTGTGAGTTCTATCAGGACTGCTTCCAGCTTTTTTTCAAGGGTTTTTATGATGACTGGTCAAACCAAGTCGAAACAGTTGAGAAAATATGTATTTTATTTCTTAGACCGGAGATAGGCAATTGATAAACATAGCTCTTTCATTCTTTTTTTCAACTGTTAATTAATAACATTCAAAGAACATCATCCCTGTCCATATGAAATTACCAGAGGAAGACAATAAAAATTAAAGGACATTGGCAATAGAAATAGCAAGGGGGTTTATGTTTTATCAACAGTGGTAAAATGGTGTAAAAGGACACAATCCCCAAAAGCAGAACTTGAAATCGATGTTGCAGAACCAATATCAGCCGACAGGCAGGCCACATACTGTACAACACAGGCCAGTTAAATGCATGTCTCATCGAAATGATTTTCGGTGCCTTTTATTCATCAAGGATGAGGTGCTATTACATTGTTTTTATATTTAGAGTTATTCGTGAGGCCCTAAAAAACTCAAAATCACATCACCAGTGATTAAAGTGCCAGATCAAATTACATCCCAAATCATTTTCAACTGGGCCTTTAAATGTAATGTGACCATGGTCACTTAATCAGACTTTCAATTTTCAAAATCTTGTTTCCAAAACTACCACTAGTTGAACAAATATGTCTCTATTTTCTACTTAAATGTCTCTGTGGTAGTTTCACTGTAGTAGCAGGATATTAGTATGTTTACTTAGTGTGTGCCCATCTGTGTCAGCTGTGCCACTCCTTCAGAGGAGTTATTATGGAGAGGGAGACTATTGTCCATGAAACATTAGCTGGCCAGTCCATGGAGATAATTACATTAGATATGAGAGAGACAAGTATAATTATTTTTCCATGAGTACTTTGAAGCACTTTGGGTCAATAGGAAAATGTTTAGTGACCAGTGTGCAACAACAACTTATCTAAAGGAAACTAATGACTTCCTCCTTGGCCTCAAATTGGATTGGAAACCCAAGGGTGTAAGCCATGGTATGGACTGCTTTGTCTCTCAGTAGTGTTTGTGTGTGTGTTTTGTCGGGGGGGAAATACCTTTACAAGAGAAATCCACTTAATTTTTTGTGTCTGATGGTTATATCAGGTATAAACCAGTGGAGGCTGCTGAGGGGTTAATGGAATGACATGTGATGTATTTAATACCATTCCACTGATTGCACACTAGCCATTACCACGAGCATGTCCTCACCAATTAAGGTGTCATGAAACTCCTGTGGTATAAACAGATGGTGATTCTCACCATTGCCACAAAATTGCTGAAGCAAAGTATGTTTAGGGCCCTCGAAGCACCTTGCAGAGCAAATGTGGCTCTGATAAGACAAACATAACTGTCTCAAGTGGCTGTGGATAAGCTTTGTGGCAGGACTCAAACACAAATATTCAATCTGCATTTTTTTGCCCGTTCTTTTGCCCCTCCAACATGTCATCTATAAGGACATGCGTGGCTAATTACTGTAGACATAACAGGAGGCTGTTGAAGGAGACAGCTCATAACAATGGCTGGAATGGAGTGAATGGAATGGTATCAAACACATGGAAACTATGTGTGGAAACCATGTGTTTGATACCATTCCATGTATTCCTTTCCAGCCATTACTATGAGCCCATCCTCCCCATTTAAGATGCCACCAGCCACCTGTGGTAGACATAGTCTGTGTATTTGTGTCCCATTTGTGTTCCTTTTCATAACAGAGACACAATGCACACCAAATAGCAATATAAAGCACCTTTACCACAAACCAGTACCTGCAATGATTTGATGGGAGCACTTGAAGTGAAAGGAATGTCTAGTGGACTCAGCCTCTGGGGTGGTCTAGACTTAGCCCTGACTGAATGCAAGGTGGACCGGCGAAGAGTGGTTTTTATTTTGGCACCACCGAGCGTTATTATTGGCAGACGCCCATGTGTACGCCGCAGGGGTGTGGTTTTGCTTCCTTGTATGCTGGTTGTGGAGTTGTTTCTAGAGGCCAGTTCCTAGGCAGTCGTCATGGAGCATGCCACAACACTATTTAAATGGAAGTGCCGTTTACTGTCATGTTCATAATGATAGTGTTTATGGGTTTGAGTACAATAATTGTTGGCCTAATTGTCCTGCTAATTCTGGTGGGAACGGCTCCTGGATCTCAAAATAGTTTATTTCCTACATGAAATCTAGAACATCCCTGTGTATAAAACAAGTGGGGATAATAGTGATACAGATACATGTATCTGAAGTTAGTTGCCCATTATAAGCTGCTTTAGTCCATCTTCTGTAACGCTGCTTGACACAATGCTTCATTTGTGAATGGAACCCTCTAGTATCTGTCAGCAGTACCAGAAATGTTGTTGTGCGATTAACCGCCTGACTTTGGACAATCTGAGAAAATCTGACAACCTGAGCCAAAAAGCCATCCAAGCAAAGAAATGATCCAAAACATTTACACAGCTCCACCCACATGAGTTAAAACTCAAGACAGACCGACCACTGTGAGGACAGAGGGGGTGACAAGAGAGAGAGAGAGATCTCCTCTGCAGATCCAATTGGCTGCCAGTTCTTTTCCCAACCCTGGTCCCTCCATCAGACACAGTGGACGTCCAGCGAGGACCAGTGCTGGAAAAAGTACACAATTGTCATACCTGAGTAAAAGTATAGATACCTTAATAGAAAGTTACTCAAGTAAAAGTTAAAGTCACACAGTAAAATACTACTTGAGTAAAAGTATAAAAGTTTTTGGTTTTAAATATACTTAAGTATCAAAAGTAAATGTAATTACTAAAATATACTAGTATCAAAAATAGAAGTTAAAGTATAAATGATTTCAAATTCCTTATAATTTATTAAGCCGACGGCACCATTTTCTTGTTTTTAAAATGTACAGATAGCCAGGGGGACACTCCAACACTCAGACATTATTGACAGAAGATACATTTGTGTTTAGTGAGTTTGCCAGACCATAGGCAGTAGGGATGACCACGTCTTCTCTTGATAAGTTGGTGATTTTCCCGATTTTCCTGTCCTGCTAAGCATTCAAAATGTAATGAGTACTTTGGTTTGTCTGTGAAAATGTATGGAGTAAAAAATAGAAAAATGTCTTTAGGAATGTAGTGAAATAAAAGTAAAAGTTGTCAAAAATATAAATAGTGAAGTAAAGTACAGATACCCTCCCAAAACTACTTAAGTAGTACTTTAAAGTATTTTTACTTAAGTACACAGTCGAGGACAGACTTTTTTATTTTATTTTTGTTTGTTTTTTAAATTGAATATTAAAACATACAATCTACTTGCAGTGAAGCCGCTCAACAATTACATTGCATTCAATCATCTAACAGACTCCATCCAGAGCGACCCACAGAAGCAACCACCAGGCCACCAGCCTGCCAAGACCCCCACCCCCCTCGCCACAGTTCCCCGAGAGCTGCCCCTCAACCAGCCGAGACCCCCCCCCCCTCCGTTGAAAAAAAGAACAATAATTCCATGCCTGTTTGAAAAAGAGATACTTTGAAAAAGGTTTAATTTTCAATTAATTGAAAATGAGACATGGCAATCTGCACAAAGGCAAAAAGGCAACTTTTTAACAATGGAAAAGCTTTTCTTTTTTTTCTTCTTTTTTCTCTTTGAGGGTGGATCAGCTTAATATTGCGGACAGAATGTTGCTTCCAATGTAATTGTCGGCATCATTTCCAATCCCCCATATTTTTGGGGTAAATATATATATCTATCTATACACGCATGCATATATACACACATATATACACATACATACCTACATAGACATACATACTTTTTAAAAGAATATACCTTTATTATTATTCCCGCAAACCCTTCCACCGATCCCCCAATTGGAGTAAACTAATAAACACTTCTGCTTCTACCTTCAATCCATACATCTTATACACACTCTACACATACTCTACAGATACAGTCTACTTTACAATAGTTCTCTCTTGTTTGTTCTTAGTCCTTCCTCTATTTCTGATGTCCATCCAGTTTGATTTCTATTTGTAACTATGCTATTTCACAAAAGCTCCGAACCTATATACATTCTACAGATCCCGTATGCCCTACATTGTTTATCTTGTTACTAGTCCCCACCCTTCAGCTCCACTCAACCCCTCCCATCTGTCTCTCAACATCATCCATTTCGGATTTCTACTTGCCATATATTTTTCAACTGTGCTGTGATGCTACACAAAATAATTGAACCTTCCTATTCTTATAGCTTCTACAGATTGTAAATTAAAAATTAACATTTTTGTTAAAATGATTATTATATTTTTGATTGATTGAGTATGGCTTTTCAAATCAGCCAGTATTGCTATCTGTAGTGTTATTTCTAGGCAAATGCTGCAATTCTTCAGCCATTCCTGGACCTGTGACCAAAAATGAGCTACATATGGACAGTACCAAAATAAATTATCTAATGACTCTGCCTCCTCATAGCAGAATCTGCAGAGCTGGGAAGATTGTATCCCCCATATATATAACATTCTATTAGTTGCAAGAATTTTGTATAGTAATTTATATTGAAAAATTCGAAGTTTTGAATCCGGCGTTGTTTTGCGTATCAATTCATAAACCATGTGCCATGGAATGGGTACATCGAAAATCTCTTCCCAACTATTTTGCAATTTATATGGCACAGCTGTCAGTTTTTTGGTCCTTAAATGAAATTGGTATATGTTTTTATTTATCACAATTTTCTTTAACAATTTATGTTCTTTAATACAGGGCTGAAATACAAGTTCCTTACTTTTTTCCCCTTCTACTTGCCTCTTCCATTTTTGTGGTAATGCTGCAATTAATTGGTTGTAATTTTGGGTAGAGCAGACATTTCCATATGTCTGTGTTAGCTGCATGTGTGACATAACTCCCCCAGTCCTATTTATGATATCATTCACTAAATGTATACTTTTTAAAAAACATTTATTCGATAAATACAGTTTTTTTAATCAATTAGTATATTTGAATTTAACCACAATATATGTTGTACTATTTGTTCCGTCCTTTCAGGTGGATTAAACTGAAATTGCAACCAACTTTCTAAGGCTTGTTTAAAAAATAAAGATATTTTGCAGATTATTTACTTTTCAAACAACCGAAAGTGAGCAGGTGTAATCTGAATAAAGGGGAAAAGGCCCTTCCTGAATATAGGATGACACATTCGTACCAATTGACTAGAGAACCAGTTTGGATTTAAGTATAACTGTTGTACGACTGATGCCTTTAGTGAGAGGTCGAATGCTTTAATATTTAATCATTTCTGCCCACCGAATTCATATTCATTATATAAATAGGCCCTTTTAATTTTATCTGGTTTGCCGTTCCAAATAAAATGGAACATTTTTTGTTCATATCATTTAAAAAGCAGGTCACAAGGTGTAGGCAAAACCATAAGCAAATAGGTAAACTGTGATGTGACTAAAGAGTTAATCAGGGTGATTTTTCCACAAATAGACAGGTATTTTCCTTTCCATGGTAGCAAGATCTTATCTATTTTTGCTAACTTTCTAGAAAAATGTATTGGAGTGAGATCATTTCTTTCCTTTGGGATTTGTATACCGAGTATGTCTACATCTCCGTCAGACCATTTAATTGGTAAACTACATGGTAATGTAAAATGTGCATTTTTTAGTGATCCATACGTAATATGGTACATTTATCATAATTTGGTATTAATCCAGAGAGGATAGCAAAAGTATCTAGATCCTCTAAGAGGCCGTGGAGAGACTCCAATTGTGGTTTTAAAAGAAAACATGAATCATCAGCGTACAATGACACCTTCGTTTTTAGGCCACGGATTTCTGATCCCTTAATATTATTGTTTGATCTAATCTTAGCAGCTAACATTTCGATGGCAATAATAAATATATATGCCGATAGTGGACAACCTTGTTTTACTCCTCTAGATAGTTTAAAACTTTCTGAGATGTAGCCATTATTTACTATTTTACACCTAGGGTTACTATACATAACCTTGACCCATTTTATAAAAGATTCCCCAAAATTGAAATATTCTAGGCATTTATATATAAACTCCAGTTGTACTTTATCAAAAGACTTAATATCTGACAATACTTTTAAAATTCTATGTGCCAAGCATTTTGCTAGGATTTTTGCATCACAGCACTGAAGTGTAAGAGGTCTCCAATTTTTTAAACGGACTGGATCTTTATATATACCACTTAGGTCCTGTTTCCGTAATAATGATATCAGACCTTCTTGTTGAGTGTCTGATAATCTACCATTTATATAGGAGTGGTTAAAACATGCTAATAATGGTCCTTTGAGTATACCAAAAAAAGTTTTGTATACTTCCACTGGTATGCCATCCAGCCCTGGAGTTTTCCCAGATATTAATTTGACATTTTTTAACAATGGATAAGCTTTTCTTAGTAATCTACTGGAGAACCATTTAGGGCTCAAGTAAAACTTTTGTATAAGTGAAGCTTTTAGAGAGAGGTTACTGCTTTTATATTTAATAATCTCAACCCACCCAGTTCATTTCATTATATAGATAGGCACGCTTTATCTTGTCTGGTTTAGCATTCCAGAGAAATCAAAATATTTCTTGCTCATATGATTAAAAAAATGAATCATCAGGAGAAAGCAGCGTCATAAGTAAGTGAGTAAATTGAGATATGACTAAGGAGTTAATCAGTGCAATTTATTTACAAGTATTTACATCTCCATGGTTGCAGGATCTTGTCTATTTTTACTAGTTTTCTAGCGAAATTCATTGTGGAAAGACAATTTATATATTTTGTGATGTGAATATCAAGTATGTCTTGTCTACTTCACTGTCAGTCCATTTTATAGGTAAACTGCAGGGTAATGTAAAAGTTTTATTTTTTAAAGATCCAATATGTAATTTTGTACACATAATTAGGTTTGAGTCCAGAAAAGTTATCTAGATCTTCAATGAGACAATGCAGGGATCTAGCTAGCGGACTTGATATAAAACGTAAGTTATCGGCATACATGGATACCTTTGTTTTTAAGCCTTGGATTTCAAATCCTCTAACATTGTTATTTAATCGGATTTTAAAACGAATAGATATGGTGCCAGTGGACAACCTTGTTTTACTCCTCTTGACAATTCAAAACTCTCTCAGAGGCAGCTGCTATTGAAGTGTAAGATGCCTCCAGTTTTTTAGATAGATTCGATATTTATATTTGCCATCTGTGTCTTTTATAATAATAATGAGGACAGACTTACCAGTAATTGATTTCTGCAGACTCGGCACATGAATCAGCTTCCTGGCAGGACCGACGCTGAGGCGTGGAGGATCTCTAGGCCAGGAGAAACGGTGGGAGGCCAAGATACACAGTGAAGGATCAGGCCCAGTTCGTCTTGATTTACTGGCCACCCCTCGAACCAAAGTCTACGGTGCAAACCGCCATCAGGAGATCCTGGAAGGAGGTCTTTTGTGTTTAGTCACAAGGGAGGTGGAGCATGCCAAACGTCTGTGGTGTCAGGATGATGGCTAAAATAGTTTTATGTGCTGATATCAGGAGAGCTAGTAGTGGAAAGTGATGCGTAAGCTGCTGCTGGGCAGGGCAAGGAACAGACCTCCCAGTGATGTGATAGACAGTGTGAGTGAGCTCAAGGTACGTGTGTTGGACGGCGTTGATATCTGTAGTGTTTGTATTGGAACACTGACAATCTGTCAGCGTCTGCGTATTGTTCTTCTCAATGTGTTCGTGGTGGTGCTCAACTCAATGAAATCATCCTACCGAATAAACACACACAAGAAAATGTGTCAAATGTGTGTTAAAATCACCTTCAAAAGTTCCTGCTTCTGCTTTCAAACATAGATTGTCAAGCCAATAGTGGAGAAATTGTATATTAACCTTAAAGCAGGGCCCCTCTCCTACCTAAACACCTTACCGTCATCAGTTTATGCTTACTATACATAACATACAGCACCATACTGTATGTGAGACTGAACAGCTACACCTTTCCCACGGGTTAGATTATAAAGAACCAACCATTCATTATGTAAGGATGATGTCACGTCAAACACAGTAAATCCATTTGCTTGTTTTAAAATTTGCAGGGATCATTGGTAGGTTGAGGGGAATATAGAAGACAAAGTCTGCGATGCAGGCAGAGCCAAGCATGGCAGTGAATTGTCTCTCTCCACGAGGCAGGTACCACCAAGAAACCATCTGTGGATGAAATGCAGTGCCAAGCTCTGTCTATCTTACAGCCAAGGCCTTCTGAGACATCAGGGTGCTAATTTGTTACAGGCTTCTGATTGGACGCCTCAGCAGAGAAACAGTAGATCAAACGGCCCCCAAGGTGAATTAAAATCCACTCGCCACCGCCCCTCCTTCTGGCCTATACTTCCCAACCTGCCAGGTCCTGTCTGTAGTCAGTCGCCACAACCACCAAAACCCCTCTGCTTGTCTAACAGTGGTCATTTGCTCCCTGGGGCAACCAAGTGATCCATCATCCAACCACATCAGTTATATGACTGTGTGCGCTCTGTTTGGCTTTTCCCATGTGGACTAACCTGCCTCTTGAAGGTATAGTAAATGTTTAGGTGTCTGTTCCTTACACATTAAACAGTTGTGTTTACCACAATACTCACGTGGGCCATTAGTGGCTGCCTCATCTGCATGCAGGCCAGTCCAGTCATCATGTGTCACCGGGAGGGAAGGTAATCCAGACGAACTCTGTCCCTCATTACCTTTCACTTTGATGCCAGAGAACTGTTTGCTGTTGTTCCTGTTCCTCGCAGAGATCAAACAAAAGTTTGGGAGGGAGACAAATTAGGTGTATCAATACCACAAACCACCAACACTCTCTTTTTGGCATTGTCCATTGACAGCGACTGAGGCTTAATAAAAACAAATCATAAAGACTTATCCCAGGGGCTTGTTGTGTGTGTGTGCTGTTGTGTGATCTCATGTCAGAACGGTTATACCTATGACTAATTCCTCAGGGGAAGCTGGTGTTTACTATTGTAATTTAGTCAGACAGCTGACTGAGTCCCAGGGTGGAGGACTATACAATATAGTCCTGTTGTGAGTGGGATGATTGATTGCTATTGCCTATGGTTGTGAGTGGGAGTGAAACTGTTAATATATTGGACAGGGTTAAATGATCAGATATTTCACTGAAGATGAAATACAGTTTAGTTAGAATCCTTCCAATAAATAACTGACTACCATTGACAGTAAAACGGTCGCTTCAGGCATATTCACTAACTACAGTAACATGTCCCTGAAGGTAACTGAGGCAGCAGCCACTCAGAGCTGGGTGACTCGTGAGTGTTGACGAGTGAGCACCATCTGAGTGAAGCCAGACACCCACTTCCTGTCGCCCACTGCCTGCTGCCGCGGGGAAGTTGGCGCCTGTGACATACACTCAACTCCTCCCAGAGCAGAAACCCCAGACTGCAGTGCTATCATCACACTGATAGAAATAGTCCTGCTTTGATGTTATCTGCGATGCAAAAGGCTATGGCAAGAAATGTATAGATAGTGCCGGCTCAGACCTTAGCCTCTTCAATTTAGTCACTGTCAGATTTTAAAGCTCTCCTCCAGCCCCTGGTATCAGGTGAGAGTTAGCAGGTCTGCAGACAGTGTCACTCCCGGCCTGCTGTTTTGCAATGGGCAAAGTACATATCATCACATATGCACAGCATGACGTTTAAATAGGCAGCAGGGGCTATGCAACCCTTCCTATACATCTGTGCTCATCCACGCCTGTCATTGACAAATAGGTCTACGCCTCTATATATTCAAGGTATGATACGTGTGGAACTTTGAACCACCATGAGTTGAGCTGAGTTGGCCGAGGCAGTGTGGTTAGATTTTGTCAGACCCTCCTCATTGAGTAGAGTAATAGTAGCAAGCTGATCTCCGCAGCAGCCAGTCACATGCTGTGAAGTCTGTTGATGTTGTTGTGTGTATGTGTGTGGGCGTGGGTGTGTGCATATCTGTGCACATGTTTGTATAATTTCTATAGAAATCAGTTGAGCAGTTCCCCCAAGTAAATGAATAAAATGACTGCATGCTCAAACAGCCTGTCAGGTCTTGTTGGCAGGAATGGTATTTAAGACTGGTTTTAGGTTTGTCATTGTGGGTGACACACTTCATGCTTCTGTGAGAAAAGCTTCTCAAGTGTTGAAGTGAAGTTCATTGCCCATGTCAGATGTTGATGAGTCCAATCAATTTGAGGTTCACAGAAGACCCAAAACAATCAACAACCTAATTATGGTAACACATCTTCTCTAAATAGATAGCAGAAAGGCAATAGAGGAAAGAACAAGCTGTGGCTAAACTCTCAGTGCACGGTATAATTGTGGCGCCCAGCAAACAGCAGCATAGCAGAGACACTGAGGCAGAGAGACTCAGGGATTTGACTCTTGCAGCCAGGGGTCAGAGGTCAGACAGATCTGTGATGGAGCTGCCCCCCCCCCCCCTCCTCCTCGCAGCTGTCCCAGGGCCCCCTCTTTCACTATGCTGCTCTGAGCCTCCTTATGGGGGGTGTCTGGAAAAGCTTTTCTCTGTAGTCTCAGGGAGCTTGTCACTTTGAATTCACGCTCTTAGGATATTTACACCACTGAGCATGTGGCTTCTTCGACTTAAGGAGCAGTATTGCTCCATTGTGAGTGGGCAGGCAGTTCTTTGCGAATACCAGCCAGTCTGTCAAATGCATGCCACCTGGCAAATCTTGCTGGTGCGCCCCTGTGTTCAACACGTGATATATCTCAGCGAGAGCGTACCTCGCCAAAATCCCCCCCAGAGGAGGAGTGATTATGAGCTGATCTTCTCATGGACAACAGCTGAGCTCCTGCCTCAGCAAGATACAGGGCAGGCCCCTCACTTAGCAGCTCTTACTACTATAGCATCACTCCATTCTCTCTACTAGTCTAAAGGCTTCACATACACAGATACTGTAGTCCATCAAAGGAACGTTCAACTATTAAGATATCCCACAGTGTGGGGTTATACTTCCTATGGTATGGCTATGGTTTACTGTAATGAATGGATGTATACTATGCACATTACTCTACTGGTGCAGGGATACATGTCTCTTTAAGGCAAAGTAGTGATAGCCTAATAAGACACGGCTATTGGACTGACCTTGTTTCATATCAAGAGTCTAATAATAGTATGAATCTGGAGCTGTGCAGCAACCGGTACTGGGTTAGAGCTAAAAGCTCAAATGAGTCACTCCGACAGAGCAAACCATGGAAAAGACGCCTGCATATCCATCGTTTATTGTCATAAAAGGTTAACAACATACACGCCATTGGTGAGGTAGTGCATTAAGGTGATGGAGTGTGTTTTGTCTCTCTACCAAACAGCTGACCTGTCCACTCCTATGGGCTCCTAATTATTACCATGGCAACGTTGGCACTGGCAGATTCATCAAGGGCCCAGTGGATGAGAGGCACTCTCAGTTGTCTACTCTCCATTTGTGTCTATTGGCTTATCGGCAACGGGAGGATTTGTTGTTCTTTATTTTTCTTGTCACTTCCTCATTGTCTGTCTGTCTGACTGTCTCTAATTTCCTCAATTTCTCCATGACAGTAGACATATCAGTGGTTAACATTAATGAGTGGCTGATAATGGAGAATATATCAGAAAGCCTCTTGACTTCAAAGAGTCAAATATATCTCTGGGACAAAGCCACTGTGGCTTTCCCCTTTAGAGTTACTATTGGTTATATCTCCTATCCAGACTGTTTCCATTTAGCCTACCTTCATGACAACCATGTGATGAAAAGGGCAACCACGTGATCGATCACTCAACCTGAGGGTCTTCAACCCTCAGTTGGAACTGAACCCCAACCTTTTGATGATCAGTGGATGGGAGCCCAGTGGAGACATCTCTCTCTCAGGGTTCAAAGTTCACCAGACCAGCCCATTTGTCATGGACAGAACTTCAAGGCAGTCAAATCCGCATGCAGACAGGTTCACGTTTCAATTAACAGGTGTCATATATCTTGTTTCCCATCGGTCTCATATCTCCCATGACCCCAGAGTTCCAGAGCAAAACAACTAGTTACAGGAAATTAGTATTATCCATCCACAATATTGTAGCCAGTGTTAGTTGACAAACTACAGAGCGAATAAGAGCCCAGTTCAAAAATGAGGTAGACATAATCCTCCTTAAACCTAGTCCGCCATCGTTGCCACTGTGGAGAGTTGGCACATGTATAGTGAGAGACCTTCCATTTTACACAGCAAGCCCTGGAGCAGCAGTTTTGAGTGTCTGCAAGATGAAGCAAACAGAACAGACCTTCCAACCAGAGTTATAAATAGAGCTGTGTTCTTCTGCTTACTTAGATTCAGCTCTTCTCCCCCTCTTTACAGTGGAGACACTCATTATTAGCATTTATGTTGTAGCTCTCCTCTCACCAGAATCAGAAGACCAGTGGAGGAGGTGAGAATCATGCTCCTAAGTTGAATCAAAATGATTATTTTAGCCTACAATACAGTTGGTTTATCAGTTAACAGAGGTGACCTGAAGTATACAATATACACACGTAGAAGGAGATGGCATTGGCATTAACATAGCAGGATTAATGCATTACAGTATTATCATCAAATGCAATAATAATTCAATGAGAGTGATTCTGCTTCAGTGAGATGAGGGAGTGGTGTCACAGGTGTGAATATGAATATTCAGCATCCAGGGAAGCTTTGCTGAGACCTGCATTTCTAACAGGAGTAGAATTACTCAGCTGTGTTGACTTATCACAGACAGACGTTCTCTCATTAAACAAGTGAAATAGCTCATCAAGCTCGTTGTAATCCTATTCCAAACACAGCCAGTGTCCCTCTCTCGCCTTGCCCTTCATGACCAGACAACTGTGTCGTACGTCTGCCCTCTGACTGACTCCGAGGCCAGTCTACACCCCACAGTAACCGTTTCAGCAGAGCTGCTAATGGCCAATGATTTTGACCATGGAACTAGACTATGGTGGTTATGTCACCGAGCGGCAAGCTACCACTATGGCTTTCTGGGATGCGCTTTAAATTTAGAGTAACAAATTAGGTCAAGGTCGACTGAATGTCCAAAGTCAAAATAACAGCCTCCCTGGTCCCACTGCAGCCCACCATCTCCATCCTAGGCCCAGAGATAGATAGATAGATAGATAGATAGATAGATAGATAGATAGATAGATAGATAGATAGATAGATAGATAGATAGATAGATAGATAGATAGATAGATAGATAGATAGATAGATAGATAGATAGATAGATAGATAGATAGATAGATAGATAGATAGATAGATAGATAGATAGATAGATAGATAGATAGATAGATAGATAGATAGATAGATAGATAGATAGATAGATAGATAGATAGATAGATAGATAGATAGATAGATAGATAGATAGATAGATAGATAGATAGATAGATAGATAGATAGATAGATAGATAGATAGATAGATAGATAGATAGATAGATAGATAGATAGATAGATAGATAGATAGATAGATAGATAGATAGATAGATAGATAGATAGATAGATAGATAGATAGATAGATAGATAGATAGATAGATAGATAGATAGATAGATGGCTGCCAATATACAATCTGTTGAGGTAAAATGGAAAATGTATAGCGTATTTTACAGGTATACATTACAAAGTGTTGAGTTGTATAGTGTAGAATACAACAAGCCAGTCTGAATGGGTATTCTCACCTGCTACATGATGATAAGGTAATGTCAGTGTTATATCTGAAATATTGGGCCGGACGGCGAGGTGTGCAGTGTCAGAGAAGACAAGCCAACGACTGGTGCTGTTCATCACGTGGAAATTGACAACAGCCCCGTGACAAGTCCTGATCCGTGCTCATGCATTACATGTACCAAAGACTGTCTAATATATTGACAAGATAGTCAAGTGACCGCTCTAACAATGGTAATACATGTCCTCAAAGATGGAAGGCAGGCGGGAGGAAGCGAGATTATGTGGGACCATTCTAGCCCATAAGAAGGCAGATACTTAGGTGGAAGACAGGCGATAGAGATAGAAAGATGACTCATCTTTATATCTGTGCCATTATAGCATCTGTGACAGCATGGGCAACGCCTTTGAGGCAATCTCCATTTTAACATAGTCCATTTTCTTTTTCTTAATTGGCTGATAACTCCCAACTCATAGGAATCCCACCCGGTTGAGTACTTTAAAATGGTGGAAGCTCTCAATGGCAATGTCCATGCTAAAACAGGTTACTACCATGATGAGTCCTTTATCTATCTCTATGACAACAGGCACAGCTTCGATATAAAGTTGCCGAAGTGCCACGTGCGCTCACTTACATCAGTGCATTCGTAACAACCAAACTATTACGAATCTTCTATTCAATAAAATAAACCTCACATAGCAAATAAGCTATTCGACAGTCTCTCATTGACCCCCATGCTAAAATTCCTCACGTTGTGGGATTATTTTCGTGGACAGATTTTGGGCAGAGTAAAATCTCTCGCTTCACCTCTTCCTCTCTGCCTGGACTAAGGGTGTGGTGGAGGATGAAGGGTGGAGGATAATATAAGGTATGTTTGTGTGTATGTGTCGGAGAGGGAGAGGTGACATGCAGCTTGTAGAGCCAGTCACTGTGTACCTCCCAGACACCCCTGGGGGTTCCTCATGTCAGAGCTTCCCTAAATCAGACTTAGTCAAACACATTTACCTGTCACCCCAGATCAACTCACCCTGCAAGGTTCGATGCCTCTCTCCACACACACACACACACACACACACACACACACACACACACACACACACACACACACACACACACACACACACACACACACACACACACACACACATCTCTCATGGCATGCTGTTTTCAGGATGTAATCATTACATAATGGACTTGTTATCTATTCAATATAGGGGTACAATAATATGATATATCTACCGATGGAGAAAGTGACAACTAAACTAAAGCAGGGAAGTAATTATCATCCAATTCATATGACATGGAAATCATCCAGCCCATTAATGCTTATTTTCTGGTTACAGTTTTACATATGAATTTCATGCATCACCTCCAGGGAACTGAATATCAGCTGACTCCAATCGAGGTCCACGCTATCCTGGAGATGGACTTCAACATTTTCATTGGAAAAGACACAGCAAAAGGAACCATTTTCAGGTTCTCAGCTCTGAAAATTGTTCCAATCCCCACACCACATTATCCTCCGATCAACTCCACATTTGGAAATCGCTCAAGGAAATGTCCTTGGAACTGTGACCAGCCTGCATGGAAGCCATCAACAAATGCAGTTTAACGGACATGTAAATACAAACAGACTTGACATGGAAACAGGCGGGAGGTGCAACCTAAGACAAACAAACTGATTTATTTTCAAGCCTGTGACATCATAATAACAACCTCCAGCAGTGGGGCCGGTGTCTAAAAATAGGGAAGACGTCAAAGCACTGGTACATATATGTCCATAAAGTGTGCAGCACATTCCTCAGATAACAGCAGATGGCTCACAGATTTGGGCGTTGCGGCGAGAGGACGAACAGCCCACACACGCTTCAAACAACGCATCGCAGGCCCTTTGGTGCGGCGGTTCACCGCGGAGAAAGCAAAGAGTGGAGACGGGGCTCCCAAATTGTCCTGTGTGGAGGCAAACAGGGGTTTAAGAGGGACACTGGGTTCGGCCATGCTGTAGCATTGTGTACATGAAGCAGTCCTTGACCCCTATCAGTGAGGTCCTGGTGGAAATTTGGACTCCCTGAAACTGAAGAAGGCATCCGCTACTGAACATGCTCTGTGTTTTTTAATTAGTCGTTAGGGTCAAGATGTAGCTAAAGAGCCTTCCTGGTAACTGCATGAGAATTTCATAGCATGGAAATGATCAATTGATACATCTTGCTGATATTTGTATTGTAGGCCTAGAGGAACACATAAATGGTAGTTTCGTAGAAGGGGAACCAGCTATGGTTCCCATATATTTATTGGCGCACTCCATGATCTTGTTTTTCTTTCCATCTTCAGTGGCCCCAAGACTGAACCACGCACATTAACAGGGGTGTCACACAGATTAATTAATGACGCCCTTCTCCAGAGGCTTCAGCAGACTGTAAATGGTCCGGAACACTTGAGAACCCTGCCTCGGCGCATCGTGTTGTCAACCATGGTCATGTCACATTCCATCAAAGTGGACAGTCCTCTTCCTCTCTCTTCTTCACTCTCTCCTTTAAACAAGCCCTATCATGGAGAACCACGTAACTTTGACTGTGAGGAAAAGGAGGAGGAAATTAGATTGCATTGCTGGAACTAACAGTTTTTATACTGTTCAGGAATTTATTCTACTTTTCCAATATCTAAAAGAGACAAATATAATCATTGCCCCATTGAATGACTACACATACTGCAGAAATCTGTTCAATAAACCCATGGCCTCTGTGTGCACCAGTCAGAATCTGATGGACATTAGGCCTCTGAAGTCATTGATGTTGTGTGTGTATCTGATGTGCACGACGAGTTTCACAAAGCCACAAAGCCTGCTGCTAGGCTTCTCTCCTCTTTAAGAAGGAAAGAAAAAAAATGAAAAGAAGAGAGTCCACGACGACATCATTCATCCTGGCCTTTTAAGGAGTGCTCCTGTGGAGGCCTTGTGAGCGCTGTGCTGGCCCACTTTCCCAGCTGCAGCAGCACACAGTTTCCCAGCCCCGTCCTCTCTTCTCCTGGGGAGCCAGGAGCACAGACACGGACTGTACTGAGACACAGACACACACAGTGACGATACAAAGACATGCTGTATGGTCACACAGAGGCACTCTGCTTATGTCAGGGGTGTACAACCCCAGTCCTAAAGGGCCTCAGTCCTGCTGGAGTTCTTTTTGGTTTGGGAACTATATCATTGATGATGTCATTGATTAGCTATGGTGAGGACAGAAAATGGCATACAATAACAGAAACACTCAAAGACCCCAAATAAATTAACATAGACCAAAATGTATTTCCATGCATCTATTCAATCAAAATGCATCTTATTCAATAATTGATTTATAATGGTGGTCCATTATATAACTGAGGTAGAGCAATAACACTACCGCTATCACTGTATGATTCAGTCTGGCAAGCTGGTGTTCATCAGCAAGGCCATGTTCAGAGGGTGGTGGTGGGGGAAAGAACCTCCATGGTTCTGGCAGCAGTATTCATCATTGTATTTCCTCCCAGGCCCAGCAGATGTTGTCCAGGCTGCAGCCACTGTCTCAGAGCCCATCAGATAGAAAGCAACGGACTGGAGAGGGACTGTGCTGTGGTGGCCCTCCCTGCCCTGAACCGAGCGCTGCTGATGTCAGCCAGACCCTGCATGGCCCCCACTCACCATCCACACTCTGCCTCTTGCATGAACCCGTACCAGAACCACAAAAGGAGGACAAAGGAGTGGGAGGGAGAGAGAGAGAGAGCGAGGGAGAGAGAGAGTGTGGGAGAAGTGTATGTGTGAATGTTTGACAGAGAGAGAGAGAGAGAGAGAGAGAGAGAGAGAGAGAGAGAGAGAGAGAGAGAGAGTGTGAATGTGACAGAGAGACAGTGAGGGAATGACTACTGTGTTGGCAAGTTTAGTTACTTTCCCATCATGCTTTGCTCTATTGCCAGGTCAACTACATGTTCTCAATGTTTCAAGTATGCTTTAGACAGAACCTTTGAATGATCCAGCCACTCTATAAACAATAACCCACTCTAAAATACATAATGACGCTTTACGAGTAAGTGGGATAAAGAAATGTAGTTTATGTGAACAGAACACATTGGATATCACCTTAATGCCATGGCCGTTACATCTCGCTAGCTTTTAACTCAATATTACAGACCCTGTTGTTATCTCATATTCCAGTGATAATGCCTTGCATTACACCTGGGAAGAAAACATTTCAATTTGCTCAACAATGAAAATGTACACATTGCAAAATATTATGCATATTATGCATTTAACTGACAAAATGGTATTATAACTGCAAAAATCACTGCAGCTGGAGACTCATATCTCCCTCACTAACTTTAAGCACCAGCTGTCAGAGCAGCTCACAGATCACTGCACCTGTACATAGCCCATCTGTAAATAGCCCATTCAACTACCTCATCACCATACTGTTATTTATTTGTTTTATTTTGCTCCTTTGCACCCCAGTATCTCTACTTCCACACTCATCTTCTGCACATCTATCACTCCAGTGTTTTTATTTTGCCACTATGGCCTATTTATTGCCTTACCTCCCTTATCCTACCTCATTTGCACACTCTGTATATAGACTTTTCCTACTGTATTATTGACTGTATGTTTGTTTATTCCACGTGTAACTGTGTTGTTGTTTGTGTCGCACTGCTTTGCTTTATCTTGTCCAGGTCGCAGTTGTAAATCAGAACTTGTTCTCAACTGGCCTACCTGGTTAAATAAAGGTGACATTTAAAAAAAAAAAAATATTTTGTATGGGGTATGGTGGCCATTGTCTCAACTTACCCCAAGGCAAACATTTTGACTATATTAGCCCACAGAGCTACAAGGATGTACTTTCATGCTAGGTTTAGGACCTCATATTGAAGCATATAGAGACTTCAACTGATGTATAGAACAATCTTCAAAGTATCTACTTTGGTTTAAATACAAGCATCATGAAACTTGATGAAGCTTGCCACTTTTTCCTTGTGGTTCCTTCCTTCACAGACACCATGTAATGATGACTTCCTAAATATTTGGTCAAATTATTCATTTTGTGTATGGTTTCCTAGAAACAAGTGTGTCTCAACTTGGCTATTTGGCTCAACTTACCCCACTCTCCCCTACGTGCCTTTTCTCAAACATCTAGATGTTGACAAATGGCAGTTAAACATTACTCTGTTAAATAACCATAACATCCTCTAAGATTTTGGTTTTGGATGCAATTTCCCCAAATTAGAAAGCTAAAAAGCCCATCCGATTCACAGGCAATGAACGACAGTGGTGACATTAACCACGCATATGCACACATACACACTCTCACTCTGCTGAAAAAGCAGTGTGTGAAAGCAGTGTGTATGAGTCTCTGTCTCTTCCTGGAACCTAATGCTGTGTCTAATGATGAGCATCAGGTCCTGTGTACAGGCCAGGGGACAATGCCTCCCACCCCAGTGGGCTAGAGGACAGCTGCCTGCAAGGCCCGCCACTATGCAGCCGATGCCTGCTAAAATAGCCAAATTAATGGAAGAGGCTCAAGTCCAAACGAGGGTTTAATACCAGGACACATTTTAACGGCCTGAGCTGTCACATGCAGCAGCAGACATCAATATTTACCGCTGCCATGGCACAACGGTAAGAGGTGGAGATGGAGTGGCTGCCATTTTGGTGGCCCTCCAGGGTACCTTTACGCTGTGGTAAAGGCTGAGGAAATCTCCCCTTCAACAGCCCAATGCTATGCACCCCTGGGGCTGGTGCATCTAAGAAAGAGGCTGGAGGTGGCCAAACATACTGTAAATAACTGTCACTCAGAGATGTGTTAGTCCCTGGGATGTAGTGTAACATGTGATAGCCTATCAGCATGTACACAACTGACACTGAGAAGCTCAAGCAATGTTTCTATGGACAAGCAGGACAAGTGTTTAGATTATGTAGCAATATGATTCCACTTAAAAAATGTGGATGCATACAGTAGCCTATAAGTAGACTACTATTATGTCACATTGACAGACCTGTGGTGATGTCATTTTGAATATTGAATTGCTCCCCGTGTGTTTATGCTAAAGACTTACTCTCGTTGTGGCTGCAGCTCAATACCTTCTTTCCACCGATATGGAGTTTGAGCCTATTCCATAACGTGGGTTTGTGAAAGCGGTCTTTATCTATACATGTGAGAATCCAGACAAGAAACCCATCACGAAATCATGTGCAAAACCCGAACCGTTTGAGTCACAAACAAATGTCACCACCATCGAAAAATGACAACATCCAAAAGCTTTACATCTGAACTCTCTGTCACGGACATCCTCATTTCGAAGGGATCTTCTCACAGAACAAGTTGTCCAGACCGAACGATTGGATCAACAAAATAATATGTCAGGGTGGCCTGGTCATGTTGCTGATACATCAACTGTAATTTTCCTCTTTTGTCTGACTAATCACAGCCTAACTTTGGATGGCCTGTCCTTACGCAGTGGATCAAGTCATTATGATGAAACTGGGAAAATTGATGCATGTGACTTCTTTAAAGAGCAGGATGTAGGGTGAAGAGTGGGAATGACAGGGCCTATTCATGGACCCACAGACAGAGATATTAAAGGTAAGACCTGTGGCTCTAATCGTTATTTCCCTTGGCAGACAGGCAGGCAGGCGCTGTATTCACTGCCCTCGCTGCGACGTCGCTTTTCTTCTTCATAAGCAGGCCCTGAAGAGTGATTCCCTGTCTCCATGGCAACCGCACTACTGTATTCCTCACAAAACTCCAAAGCATCCCTCTCGCCCCCTCACCACCCACCCCCAGGGCTTGGCAGCCCTCTCTCTCCCTCTGCTCAGGGAAACTTCAATTGCCAGCAACACTTTTTCTACCTCGCCTCAACCTATTATGGTCAAATGAGAGTATAACATCGACCCGAAAAGCCCACTCCTTTGCTGTAAATCTGCGAGCCATTGTCTCATACTCGTGGTGCTGTGACAAGATAAGGTCACGGAGTCGCGCCTCCAGGTGATGTGTTTCCATAAGGCTGTAGAGAGGGAATGCACATATATGGTATTGTCTTTATTTAATGCCTGTTCCCTGGCTTTACTGGGTGACTGGCTACAGACTCTTCTCTCCCAGAGTCCTGCACAGTACAGTAGAGACTCAGCTAACTATTTTAGCAATGCAGGTTTTAGTTAACCAACTCCAACACTCTTTACGTATGAAAAATGCCATTCTTTAACCTGTTATGAAGCAGTGCTGAGGTGATTGTGCAGGCCCCCGGTACCCTACAAATGCTGTGCTTGAAATACCATACCCAAAGCAGTAATCTGAGAGCATTGAACTTGAGATCACGGAGTGGCCTGGACAATGTAAGGAGAACTTGACAGTTGTGAACACAAAGGGATTGTGTGCTTTAGCGGGTCGCTGAGTGAAGCAGGAAATCGAGGACGATTCTGTGGCCCTAACATGTTTCCTATGCAGACAGCAAGGGGGGCCCCAGAAACCCTCAACATGACCACACAGGTCTATCTGTCCTGCTTGATGTCCAGCCTGGGTCCTCTCCTCACACAGCATTTCCTCTGTCTGACACTGGGGTGTAGACATTGGCACGCTCACATGGCGTTCCGGCACGCTCACATTAACTTCCGGCGCCGACAGAGATGGCCGCCTCGCTTCGCGTTCCTAGGAAACTATGCAGTTTTTTGTTTTTTTACGTGTTATTTCTTACATTAGTACCCCAGGTCATCTTAGGTTTCATTACATACAGTCGAGAAGAACTACTGAATATAAGATCAGCGTCAACTCACCATCAGTACGACCAAGAATATGTTTTTCGCGACGCGGATCCTGTGTTCTGCCTTACAAACAGTACAACGGAGCGGATCCTATGCAGCGACCCAAAAAAACGACTCCGAAAGAGAGGGAAACGAGGCGGTCTTCTGGTCAGACTCCGGAGACGGGCACACCGTGCACCACTCCCTAGCATTCTTCTTGCCAATGTCCAGTCTCTTGACAACAAGGTTGATGAAATCCAAGCAAGGGTAGCATTCCAGAGGGACATCAGAGACTGTAACGTTCTTTGCTTCACGGAAACGTGGCTCACTGGAGAGACGCTATCCGAAGTGGTGCAACCAACGGGTTTCTCCACGCATCGCGCGGACAGAAACAAACATCTTTCTGGTAAGAAGAGGGGTGGGGGCGTATGCCTTATGGCCAACGTGACATGGTGTGATGAAAGAAACATACAGGAACTCAAATCCTTCTGTTCACCTGATTTAGAATTCCTCACAATCAAATGTAGACCGCATTATCTACCAAGACAATTCTCTTCGATTATAATCACAGCCGTATATATCCCCCCCCAAGCAGACACATCGATGGCTCTGAACGAACTTTATTTAACTCTCTGCAAACTGGAAACGATTTATCCGGAGGCTGCATTCATTGTAGCTGGGGATTTTAACAAGGCTAATCTGAAAACAAGACTCCCTAAATTTTATCAGCATATCGATTGCGCAACCAGGGGTGGAAAGACCTTGGATCATTGTTACTCTAACTTCCGCGACGCATATAAGGCCCTGCCCCGCCCCCCTTTCGGAAAAGCTGACCACGACTCCATTTTGTTGATCCCTGCCTACAGACAGAAACTAAAACAAGAGGCTCCCACGCTGAGGTCTGTCCAACGCTGGTCCGACCAAGCTGACTCCACACTCCAAGACTGCTTCCATCACGTGGACTGGGAGATGTTTCGTATTGCGTCAGATAACAACATTGACGAATACGCTGATTCGGTGTGCGAGTTCATTAGAACGTGCGTTGAAGATGTCGTTCCCATAGCAACGATTAAAACATTCCCTAACCAGAAACCGTGGATTGATGGCAGCATTCGTGTGAAACTGAAAGCGCGAACCACTGCTTTTAATCAGGGCAAGGTGTCTGGTAACATGACCGAATACAAACAGTGCAGCTATTACCTCCGCAAGGCTATCAAACAAGCTAAGCGCCAGTACAGAGACAAAGTAGAATCTCAATTCAACGGCTCAGACACAAGAAGCATGTGGCAGGGTCTACAGTCAATCACGGACTACAGGAAGAAATCCAGCCCAGTCACGGACCAGGATGTCTTGCTCCCAGGCAGACTAAATCACTTTTTTGCCCGCTTTGAGGACAATACTGTGCCACTGACACGGCCTGCAACGAAAACATGCGGTCTCTCCTTCACTGCAGCCGAGGTGAGTAAGACATTTAAACGTGTTAACCCTCGCAAGGCTGCAGGCCCAGACGGCATCCCCAGCCGCGCCCTCAGAGCATGCGCAGACCAGCTGGCCGGTGTGTTTACGGACATATTCAATCAATCCCTATACCAGTCTGCTGTTCCCACATGCTTCAAGAGGGCCACCATTGTTCCTGTTCCCAAGAAAGCTAAGGTAACTGAGCTAAACGACTACCGCCCCGTAGCACTCACATCCGTCATCATGAAGTGCTTTGAGAGACTAGTCAAGGACCATATCACCTCCACCCTACCTGACACCCTAGACCCACTCCAATTTGCTTACCGCCCAAATAGGTCCACAGACGATGCAATCTCAACCACACTGCACACTGCCCTAACCCATCTGGACAAGAGGAATACCTATGTGAGAATGCTGTTCATCGACTACAGCTTGGCATTCAACACCATAGTACCCTCCAAGCTCGTCATCAAGCTCGAGACCCTGGGTCTCGACCCCGCCCTGTGCAACTGGGTACTGGACTTCCTGACGGGCCGCCCCCAGGTGGTGAGGGTAGGCAACAACATCTCCTCCCCGCTGATCCTCAACACTGGGGCACCACAAGGGTGCGTTCTGAGCCCCCTCCTGTACTCCCTGTTTACCCACGACTGCGTGGCCACGCACGCCTCCAACTCAATCATCAAGTTTGCGGATGACACAACAGTGGTAGGCTTGATTACCAACAACGACGAGATGGCCTACAGGGAGGAGGTGAGGGCCCTCGGAGTGTGGTGTCAGGAAAATAACCTCACACTCAACGTCAACAAAACTAAGGAGATGATTGTGGACTTCAGGAAACAGCAGAGGGAACACCCCCCTATCCACATCGATGGAACAGTAGTGGAGAGGGTAGCAAGTTTTAAGTTCCTTGGCATACACATCACAGACAAACTGAATTGGTCCACTCACACAGACAGCATCGTGAAGAAGGTGAAGAAATTCGGCTTGTCACCAAAAGCACTCACAAACTTCTACAGATGCACAATCGAGAGCATCCTGGCGGGCTGTATCACCGCCTGGTATGGCAACTGCACCGCCCTCAACCGTAAGGCTCTCCAGAGGGTAGTGAGGTCTGCACAACGCATCACCGGGGGAAAACTACCTGCCCTCCAGGACACCTACACCACCCGATGCTACAGGAAGGCCATAAAGATCATCAAGGACATCAACCACCCGAGCCACTGCCTGTTCACCCCGCTGTCATCCAGAAGGCGAGGTCAGTACAGGTGCATCAAAGCTGGGACCGAGAGACTGAAAAACAGCTTCTATCTCAAGGCCATCAGACTGTTAAACAGCCCCCACTAACATTGAGTGGCTGCTGCCAACACACTGTCAATGACACTGACTCAACTCCAGCCACTTTAATAATGGGAATTGATGGGAAATGATGTAAATATATCACTAGCCACTTTAAACAATGCTACCTTATATAATGTTACTTACCCTACATTATTCATCTCATATGCATACGTATATACTGTACTCTATATCATCGACTGCATCCTTATGTAATACATGTATCACTAGCCACTTTAACTATGCCACTTTGTTTACATACTCATCTCATATGTTATACTGTACTCGATATCATCTACTGTATCTTGCCTATGCTGCTCTGTACCATCACTCATTCATATATCCTTATGTACATATTCTTTATTCCCTTACACTGTGTATAAGACAGTAGTTTTTTGGGAATTGTTAGTTAGATTACTTGTTCGTTATTACTGCATTGTCGGAACTAGAAGCACAAGCATTTCGCTACACTCGCATTAACATCTGCTAACCATGTGTATGTGACAAATAAAATTTGATTTGATTTGATTTGATTTGATTTGATTTGAACACCCCTCCGAGTTATCTGTAGGCTGATTACTCTATGGGTTTGTCACGCATGAACCATGGCTGCAGCCCTGATGGAAAGAGCACAGTGAGCCGCAGTGAGTGGGGCTTCTGAATCACACCTACCCGCTTAAGACATCTCACACACCGCATACAGTGTTGACTGTGAAGCTGAGTCCATCACATAATGACCCAGAAGTCAAACACATACTGTACGTCCTCATTCACTTTAACTGTCACTCTAAAACACAGAGGGCCTCTTTTCATTCCTCTCATCCAACTCCAACCCACTGCATGAGAATAGCAGGCCCCTGGATTTAAAAGTGGACCGTATCCCAACTCAGAGAAGAAAAAAAACACTGTTTCAAAATGTCTGCATATGGGCCCCCTTGCCCTGTATGCCTGAATGGGAGGGCGGTGGTGGTGCTATGATTAGACTGGAGACTGGCGAGGGCATTGGCTGGCATGCCCGGCACAGCTATGCCAACCCTACAGGAAATGTACCCATCGAAATGTGTTGAACATTTATTTATCTAAGCAAACACAAACAAATATGGTTTGAAATGCATTTTTAGTTTGCATGTTTTTCACCACATATATTTAAAATATATTAACACATTGGAATGGCAAATGTAATTTATTCATCTTGTGTAAAACTTTCAGTAGTGTAGCCAAAGCCAGGTTGAAGAGGACCTGAAGTGCAGGTCAGTCTAGGAGAAGTGAGGGGAACATCAGAGACCATCACTACACATCTACACTGCACTGGGTCATTGGAGCGGGGAAGTGGGACTTCTCCCTGACAATAAAAGAAGCCAGGTGCCTGTTCACCCACGCCCGGCATTGTAAACACCACTCTCCCTGCATGACTCATGCCACTGTATACAGATTCCCAAGATGCTATTTATCTTCAGCCCTCTCCTGCCCCGGGTATGGCCTGACCGCTTCCCTCCTTTAAGGGTAAGAGTATGACAAGACGCAGACTCTACTTTCCTCTCTTCTCTCTGGTTCCAGACAGACAGAGTTGTCATTCATATAGGCTGTTCCACTGCTCTGTGTATTGTAACCTTCCATTCTGCCTCGTCATGTGCTCTGTTCTAATGCATTCTAATGCATAATGCATGTGGTAAACAAAGTGCCCAGGCCAAAAGTCACTGCGTTTACACGGGCAGCCCATTTCTGGTATCTTTTTCCACTAATTGGTCATTTGACCAATCATATCAGATATTTTTTTCAGAGCTGATGTGTTTGGTCAAAAGATCAATTATTGGGGTTTGTATTTATTTATTGGGCTGCCTGTGTAAACGCAGGCTGTGAGTCTTCACACAATAAATGCTTCTGGTGTCAGTAGCAGAAAACACAGATGAACAAATCCTATAAAACCACTCTGACTGTTTATTTCCATTGACATGATGCTCTGTCAACTACAATGCCACGATAAATCATGGGAAAGCAAACAACCACAGACTCAACCAATACACTGCAGGTCGGACGGTCGGATGCTTGATGTCAAAGAGGCTCCCCACTTCCTCTATCCCATGTGAACAGCAGGCCCATTCCCATCAGACCCCAGGCCCAAAGCTCCTCGGCACCACTGAGTCATGTGGCTCTTTGTAGTCAGCACTGATGTCATGATGTGGCCATTTCTGGGTATAGACCATAGCTTCCCACTCTGTCCAACACCCAGGTTCTGTTATCTCAGGTCGTAAATTCCTGGAGGAGACTCTCTCCCCCTGACCATACAGAGAGAGAGACACAGAGAGAACAAAGGATTTCACATGATGAACTCCTAAATGGAAATTTGAAACAAAATGTCCACTTGTGAGAAGGTGGGAATGTTCCATGGACACTTAAGGGACGGGTATGACGAGTGTGTTTCATTTGGTGACCTCAGAGAGGACAGGAAACACATAACTATATCTCTGAATGTGTACATTCTCAATTATGAAGTTTGCATATAATTCTTGTATAAAATTAATGAGTAAAGATGAAACTATTTGTGAAATGATGTATGGTGATGTTAAACCTTTAATGTGAGAGAATTGTATTCCCTTCAAATTTGAACTAAGTCATTGGCCTACCCCCGTGAGCACAGACATATTCTGGCGTCATAGAAACACCTTTTCTATTGTTACGAATAAAACCCCCTCCTGAGGAAATCCTCTTCAGACCACGTGTAACTCGGTGGACACTGAGGGGGCACAGGTTTGAGTTTATACCAAGCAAACCCACAGCGTGAGCTGTGATTGCGAATAGTTATTGAATTCCTAACCATACCACGTGGAGCATTGGCTACACGGCTGGAAATGGTTCAACTCTGAGACTATCAATCCCTAAAGAATAAGAGCAAATCTAAGATACTAATTACTGGTCTGCAGCTAGAAATTATATAAACCTGGGATTGTGAATACCAACCACCACCAAAACATCTATTCTATGAGAACATTTCTGAATGGTACTCTGAAGTATACATTCTAACCACAAAATACTTTGATCTTCAGGGAAGCAGAGAGAGAGAGACTCAGGTGAACTCTCCAACAGACAAACTGACAATTCTAACAGAGGTCACGATGACACACTGGGCGTAAATATGTATTGATTGCAATTATTCCTGAATGAGTGAGCGTTCATGTGCAAAGGATTATCATTTTAATTCATATAATTATCAACTGTGTTGTGATTCCTTTTGTCTTTCCCACCTGTTCTCAGTCCACACCCACTTCCCTTTGTCCATCAAGCCATCATATCGGCTTAGCCCAATAGGGAACCTCCACTTTCATTTCCTTGTAACCATATCTACTGTTTGCTTATTTAGTTAATTTGTAAATAAATGATTAAGCCAATTGGTGTATGGATGATTCATAGTAAAGGCCGGGTTCGTGTAGATAACCAACAATTTACGATGTTTGGAATGAGACTGACGTGAGGTAAATAATTAATTCATAGGAAGACTAATTGATCGGATATTAAAATATCTGAAGAGTTATATTTGGAAACGTATAACTTTGTAATCTGAAGATTTTCCTTGGTGCCCCAACTTCCTAGTTAATTACATTTACATTATTAGTTTAATCACGTAATAATAATTACAGAGAATTGATTTGATAAAATAATAGTCTTCACTTTTAATGATGCCAAAGACACGACATTGACCTTCAGGCCAAATTCAGCTGCTTGCAACAGCTGCTTGGGAAAACATCACTTTGTGTAACTGCACTGTGTTTGCGATTTAGAGGTGTTTTTCTCTCATTATAAAAGTGCGATTTTAGAACGTCAAAGGTTGAATGTGCTAATTGGTTGATAATTTTCCTCTTTGTCAATTGTCAGTCTGAACGTTGACGTCGCTGTTTAATTGCCTTTATATTCCACCTGAGGATGCTGTTGAGCAGAGCTTTAGAGCAGTGGATGAGTTGAACCATTCTATAGTTTGAGACTTGACGTTACCAGTGCATTTGAAAGATAGACACCGATACGACCATGGTTAAAAAACTATTTACACTGTTCCATAACCCAAGCAAGTTGTCTTTCTCTTTGCTTATTTTGACTTGTGCGTCAACGTTTAGTGTGCCTCATCTGGATTGCTCAGAATTGACAGGATGCCCTGTATCAGATCAACAAGGTATGTGCGTCAACATCCCAAATAAATAGATGTTGTGGCTGTTTTTCATTACACACATTAACATCTCTGTTCAATGACTAATAGTAATTTCCTTATGCAACATTATTCCTTCAGGTTCTCTTTCTGGGCTTTTCTCACTGCTACTAGGCAGCAGTGTGTGTTTATATGTATGTGTGTGTGGGGGGGGGGGCTACCTAGTTGGTAAAGGGCTACCTCCTAATTCTATGAAAATAGAGTATTTAAAAAGTGCTTAAGACATAATCTAGTGGCCAGGCAAAGGGAGATGTATAATAATGTATCTCAACGAAGCATTGATGCAGGACGTTGGATAATACGGACTCCCTTCACACGCCTCTGTCTGGGACGCACGACTGCCTTTCATCAACTCAGTTTTGGAAGCAGCTAATTTCCTTTGGTCTCTGTGGAGTTCTGACCTGATTTCTCCCACAATGAATTGGACTGCTCTCTTTGCACTGTCATCAAATGGGTTATGGGGAACTAAGGACAGACACACAGAAAGAATAAACATTACAGTAGGCTAATACAATGTCTGCACAATGTTGAAACTTGACGCGTACGTATAGAAGACCGCAGCAGTACATTCCAGTCATAGACACACTTTCTGTCTATGATGACCACTCTTCCATAGTCCAAATTGAAACTTAATTGCCACAAACCTTGCATGCCCTCCTGTAACTAGAGCAATAACAAAAAATGTAGCTCAACATGCACATGGAAAAATCAGCAATTGCCTGAAAATGAATAATTTTTTCAAATAGGAAAATGTAATGCATCCCATAGAAGAGAACATTTTAGAGGGCATTTTGTGAGAATGAGATTAACCCTAAAAACAGCAATGCACACTACCGTTCATAAGTTTGGGGACACTTACAAATGTCCATGTTTTTGAAAGAAAAGCAAATTTTTTTGGTCCATTAAAATAACATCAAATAGATCAGAAATACAGTGTAGACATTGTTAAAGTTGTAAATGACAATTGTAGTGGGAAACGGCAGATTTTTTGGGGAATATCTACATAGGCGTACAGAGGCCCATTATTAGCAACCATCACTCCTGTGTTCCAAAGGCACGTTGTATTAGTTAATCCAAGTTTATAATTTTAAAGGGCTAATTGATCATTAGAAAACCCTTTTGCAATTATGCTAGCACAGCTGAAAACTATGATTCTGATTAAAGAAGCAATAAAACTGGCCTTCTTTAGACTAGTTGAGTATCTGGAGCATCAGCATTTGTGTGATTCGATTACAGGCTCAAAATGGCCAGAAACAAAGACCTTTCTTCTGAAACTCGTCAGTCTATTCTTGTTTCTGAGAAACGAGAAACGAAATTGCCAAGAAACTGAAGATCTCGTACAACGCTGTGTACTACTCCCTTCACAGAACAGCACAAACTGGCCCTAACCAGAATAGAAAGAGGAGTGGGAGGCCCCGGTGAACAACTGAACAAGAGGACAAGTACATTAGAGTGTCTAGTTTGAGAAATAGATGCCTCAAGTCCTCAACTGGCAGCTTCATTAAATAGTACCCGCAAAACACCAGTCTCAACGTCAACAGTGAAGAGGCGACTCCGGGATGCTGGCTTTCTCGGCAGAGTTCCTCTGTCCAGTGTTTGTGTTCTTTCGCCCATCTTAATCTTTTTTGTTTGTTGTTATTGACCAGTCTGAGATATGGCTTTTTCTTTGCAACTCTGCCACCAGATAACTAAGGACCCCATGGAAGCAAAACAAATATCAAGACAGTCCACCTGTTGGTTCTGGCATGAGCAACCGATCGTGTCTGTATTGTAGCTCAAAGACTTGCTTGACTTTTAAAGGGATAGTTTGGGATTGTTGCATTTAAGCCCTTTTTTCTACTTACCCAGAGTTAGAGGAACTCATGGATACAACGTCTGTGTGCAGTTTGAAGGACATTAAAAGTACATTCGTTTCTGGAGCCATTGCTAACTAGCGTTAGCGCAATTACTGAAAGTCTACAGGGAGCAGGACGCACGCTACCTTCAACTTTTAAAAGGGTTTAGTTGCCAAAATCTTGAATTATCCCTTTAACCCACGTTAGTAAAAACGATGGCTCAACAGTTTGTGTTATCTACACTACAATCTTTAACTTATCTTTAGCATATTTCCCAGATGGGACATAGTACTCCATGTCATACTCATCATCCAATGTCCTTGTCTGCGCCTCCACCCACTCCTCATGGATGTTTCTGTAGGCCTCTGGAAAGTCTGTACCAAATGCCATGGTTCAAAGAATGATCCTCATAACAGGATGCATTGTTTCCTTAATGACTTGAAGAAACCAGCCTTTTACTTTGGGATCCATAACTGCATGTTTGGGCATTTTCTGGTCTGTAAAGAAAAGGCAGATGGAAGTCAGTGGTTATCGTTTTAGATAGGTACGGTATAGCTATTTTCATTGTAACAACTCCACAATAAAGCATTTTGATTTAAGTTGTGATTTATTTTAGCTAGGATTGCTTTGCTCTGATTTGTTTTTGAGTGAGTTCAAACCTCTGGTGATTTACATTCAAATAAAATAAAACAATGCTTTTGCTCAAAATAGACTCAAGAACAAATCATCTATAGAAGTTTTGATTGAGTTAAAAACGTATTTTAAATCTTACCATAACATTTGATGACTATAATGAATGTAACTAAACTCCCCAAAATAACAAGGGGGATCATCAATGTTGAAAGTACAAGTTTGATAACTAAAATACAGTCGTTGCATATGTATGAAGCTCCTTTGTTCTGGCAGGCCTAAATTAGTTCAGGAGTAAAATTTGGCTTAACAAATCACATAGGTTAAATGGAATCCCTGTATGAAAAAATAAAAATGGACATGTTTTTAAAAAATGTCTTACCCTTCTTCCTCAGTCTCCCATGCATACAATATCTGTAAGGTCCCTCAGGCAAGCGTTGAATTTCAAGCACAAATTCAACTTCAAAGACTAAGGAGCTTTTTGAAAGCCTCATAAAGGGCAGTGATTGTAGATGGGTAACAATATCAAATCAGACATTGAATATCTCTTTAAGCATGGTCAGGTTCATAATTATGCTGTTGATTATGTATTAAACCACCCAGAAACATCAAAAGGTACAGTCATCCTTCTGAACTGAGCTGCAGGACAGAAAGGAAAGTGCTCAGGGATGTTCCCATGAGGCCATTGGTGATTATAAAACAGAGTTTCATGTCTGTGATGGGATACAACTGAGGATGGATCAACAACATTGTAGTGACTACAATAATGACCCAGGTGAGTGAAAAGAAGAATAAAATACAGAGTAAAAATATTCCAAAACATTCATATTTTATGCAACGGGGCACTAAAGTAATACTGCAAAAAAACATGGCAAAGGAATACACTTTTTGGCCTAAATGCAAAGCCTTGTGTTTGGGGAAAATCCAACAATATATCACTGAGTAACTGCCTCCTTATTTTCAAGCATGGTGATGGTATTTTCAAGCATGGTGATGGTATCTTCAAGCACGGTGATGGTATTTTCAAGCACAGTGATGGTATTTTCAAGCACAGTGATGGTATTTTCAAGCACAGTGATGGTATTTTCAAGCACGGTGATGGTATTTTCAAGCACGGTGATGGTATTTTCAAGCATGGTGATGGTATCTTCAAGCATGGTGATGGTATCTACACTGTATTTGCTTACCAAAAAGACAGTAAATGTTCCTTAGTGGCCAAGTCAGTTTCGATTGAAATCTGCTTGAAAATCTATGGCAAGTCTTGAAAATAGCTGTCTAGCCATCATCCCAACCATCTTAACAGAGCTTGAAGAATTATGAAAAGAATAATGGGCAAATTATTTGACAATCCAGGTGCTTTTATAGACTTTTGGCAGCTGTAATCGTTGCCAACGGTGATTCTAACATGTGTTGACTCAGGAAGCTGAATACTTATGCAAAAACTATATTTTGGTTAATATTTTATATTTTTATTAAAATGCTCTTCCACGTTGACATTCAGTGTTTGTGTAGATTGTTGACAATTGCAATTAAATCCATTTTAATCCCACTTTGTTACAGAATAAAATGTGAAGAATTCCAAGGAGTATGAATACATTTAGCTATCTATCTGAAAATGTCTCACCCCACAAAGCAGCGGTGTTGCTTGTGCTCGTTTGGACTTTACAGCGGTAACGCTATGTTTTCGTGAGGCCAGTGGGGATCTCAACACTCAGTCTCAGCAGGAATGATCCGGCAACATTGGGTAGAGGCCCAATGACTCTGACCCGATCTGTCATCACATCCCTATCTCGGGTCAAGTGGACCTTAGGTCAGTGCTTGTCACATAACATCTTAAGGACACGTCCTCTTTGTGAGGTATGGGCTTGGCAAATATGAAAATCATAGAATAAAACAATGTTGACTGATGTAAATACCACAGTTGTAACAAACAGGGAAGGCAAATTTATTCAGATGCAATATAACTCCACAACCCCAAATCCTGTATTGTGCACATTAATTCGCAGGTCTTTGTTATTGCATAGTCGCTCGACTGTATCTGTTCATCTCACCAGTCTTATGTTCTACTGCGCCTGCTCCCTCCTGTCTTCATGATATTGGTGAGTGAAGAGCAAGTCATCCTGGAGAAACTCCTTAAACATGTGACTCCTCACTTTGTTTGACTTCCAACTCTGTTCTATGGGGTTTGCCTGTAGAGACTCTGACATCCATGTATGAGAGGTAGGGTCAAAGGTCAGGAAGTTCTCACCATTGAGAACCATTGGTCAAACCCAGCGGAAGATTCATTCGTGATGTAAGTGCAGCCACGCCGCCTCTGAAGAACATCTAGAGAAGATGGTGTAAGAAAGACTGAGTTGACTGGACTTGTTCAATCAAATCCGGATTTCAGGTTATATGAAAATCCCAAAAGAACTTGATAACTGCTGAACAACAGTTACATTTTTGTTTCACTCAGTAAACATTGTTTTGTGAGTAAAATAATAATAATAATATTTTATATAGTGCCTTTAATTATACACAATCTCAAAGATGCTTAAAAACAAAAGTGCATGTAATATGAAACGTAACTAAACTGCATATCAGATATTTCAGGAATGAACTGAATACACTTTGAGCACAAGAAGGTTGTATTTTGCAACAACAAAAAAGTGTTGCTCATCAAGTTTGTTTCCCTTTTTGATCTTACATCACCAAAAATTGTTTTCGGTGATATATATAATTGCTGACTACCCACATGCTTAAACCCATTTCGATATTAAATATGCAATCATTGTAAATTCTGCATACAAGATCATTCACACAAAGACAAAGGGTACTCACCAACTGTACTATTGTTGATCATATGTATAGCTGCCAGAGAACCACTTCATGTTCTGTGTGGCTCTGAACAATCTAGGGTCCTCTCCCTCCATTGTGGGCTCTGATTGACCCAGTTCTGTCTGAGTTTTTCTTTCTTAGTCACACTGTCACAGCTCGATATGACAACTCCACATCAAACACAGTTGTCTGTTCAAACTGTGGTCGATCACCAGACTCTGAGACTATTATAGAATGGAGCTCTGAGATCGATATGAACCACAGTTAACATGACAAACATATTTTTCCCATTCTGTTTCGGATGTACTTTTTAATCAATACTGTATTTTCAAGACTGATATGTTTTTTTTTTTTTTAGAACTGGGACACGGTCTGGTACATGTTTGAGGTGCCTTTGTGGAATGAAGTTCAACCTGGTCTTGAGGACTTCCGTTTTGTCAGCCGTAAGAGTAAACAATCAAATGAAGACAAAAACAAGTTTACAATAGGTTACAGCTCTAAACCAGGCTTTAATCACTGGAATGTGTGATGTTGGGCACAATCTACACCTTGATTAAGTTGATATAAATCCCTATCATTTTTTATTTTTTATTTTTTTAAGTGGTATTTTTTATATAGCCTTCACTTTCTTGTTGAGAAAGTCTAACGTTGGTGGGATAAGCGCAGGTGTGGTTTACTGACAATGACCACAAGAGCAGCCACTCACCGATGACCGCTCTTTCAACTCTGACACAGCCTAAACAAAAGCAAAGAAAGGCTGTGCGTTTGTTGGCGAACATGGCTTAAGCCTACTGTTGATTTAATTGGATCCTGTCCTTTTGTTCGTATGAGGAATGCATGTGATTGCATTCATAGTTATAACCATTTAAGTCATGTGTAAGTGTTTATTTATTACTAATTCATACTTTTTATGATTTCAAAATAAATGGCTCAGACTCACTGCTCTTCCTCTTAGGACAAGGCATGAGGAATGACATGAGATTAAACAAAAAGATGGAGTGTGGGATTGTGAGTTGGAGAACAACATTCAACAAGATCAAAATGTAATCTGTTAAATTTTCACAAAGAGGGCTGGAATTCAGTCGGACCTGCATTGCAGAACAGTAGGGTACTGTAGCTCTTTTTCGCCATGCACAACTAAAGAATGTATGAGCTAGCCTATTAGATTTCCCTCACAGGTAGATGCTTACACTTTCCAGAATAATACATTTGTGTGTGCACAGGTTCTTAGTAGTTTTGTTGACTGCAAGTGTAGTTTTGTTGACTTTTGTTTGCCAGAGAAATGTGTGAAACACATTCAAAAACAGATGTCAGTAGATCATAATTTGGAGTGATCCAACATTTCACACAGAAAAACTAGACATCTGTTGCAATCTTGTTAGCTATTATTATAAAAATATATATATAGTGTATTGCTTACCACAAAATGTTGTTGATATCAAAAGACTGATGAGGCAAACTGACATTCACCTGATAAAATGCCATGATTCATAAAAAAAATATCAATGACAACTCCAGCATGGCCATAACACCTATGTTCACAATTTACTGATGTGCCTCCAAGAAGGGTAATGCTGCATCTGGGGAAAAATGTAAGGTTTAAAAAGGCAGCTACGGGAAATACATGTTGCAGAACAGGAAAATATTTCTTCAGAGACCGTTTAAGTCCAAAATAAACAACACAAATTAATGTAGCCTTTAACCTTTTTAATTAGACAAGAACATAGAACAAGAAGCACAAATTGAAGAACTACACTCTGTTGAAGTTTGGACCCTAAGATTTTCACTGTATCCGCAATCACACCTGCAACCCTGTACATGTGACTATTAAATACTGAATCTGAATCACTACCCAAATCAGGGTTGGAGTAACTGAAATTATTTTCTAATAGGAAGATCCTGAATTAAAAAGTAATTGATCCCCAATCCTGATCCAAGTCGACAGATTAAAACCATGTTCTCTTGAGAGCATACTGTACCTGACAGTGGCGGATGTTTCACTGGTTTACCTAACACACCTCACTGAACATAGTTCCACAGATTCACTTTATCAATTGCCGGTCCACAGATTTTCTGGGAGCCTTCAGACACACAACCCGGCTTGTATGCATGGCTGTTAGGACTGCAATGCTGCTACCTCCCAAAATAGACCATGTATGACATTCCATGACTTGAAACGATTTTAGACCCTGTACTTGATATGCTGTGTATCATGTAATAAGGGTTTGTATAGTCCCAGTATGTCTGATCATAGAGGGAGGAAGCTAAACTCAGTGAGCAGCAGTCCTGAACAGCAGAGACCCTCTTCTCCGTTCAAGTCAATTATCTCACCATCCCCCATCATGTCGCCCCTCTGCACCACAGAGATATGACAGAATGGGGAATGGTGGGATAATGCAGCATTCCTAAGACAACACAGAGGAACCCTGGGCTGCCATACATAACGACCGTACAGCTAACGACATTGTGACACAGTTGAATACTGTTGTATATTACTGTAGCCACAGTGAAAGGTGTGAACATGTGAGAAAATCAACTCCTTTTGGAGGAATGTCTCCTGCGACGGCTGGTGTGACTGTTTCGCAGCGTGAGCTCAGATGGCTCGGAGTGCGACCGCTCGTGCAACTTCAGGAGACGCAGGTACCTGAAGGCTTTTCCACACTGGCCACAGCTGTGGCCCTCCCCTGTGTGTTTAAACTTGTGCTCCCTCAGGTGCGTGTGTAGTTTGTAAGTCTTCCCACACTCGTCGCAGCTGTAAGGGCGTTCGTTCGAGTGCAGCCCACGCTTGTGTATGCGCAGGCCCCCGCTGTCTTTAAAGGTCTTGTCGCATATGTCGCATCTGTAAGGTTTCTCTGAAGAGTGCCTGCGTACGTGGGCTTGGAGTAGGCTGTTGTTGCCAAACATCTTCTGGCAGACAGGGCAGGGGATTTTGGGACTGGGGTCATGGTCTTTTTGGTGTCTCTTTAGGTCAAACTCATAGACAAAGGTCCTTCCGCACTGGGCACACAGGAACTGGCGGTTCCCGATGTGATAGCCCATGTGTCTCTTTAACAAGCTTGGCATAAAGAAGCGCAACCCACACTGCTCACAGGCGTACGGGCGGTCCGTGGTGTGCCAGCGCTGGTGGGAGGACAGCTGGAATTGGGTTGGGAAGCTCTTCGGACAATGAGTGCAGAAATAGGTATTCTCACTTGTATGACAATCCATGTGTCGTTTGCAGTACTGTACCTGCGTGAAGCCCTTTCCACATATGGTGCATTTGTATGGTCTAGCATCCGTGTGGACGCGATGGTGATTCTGAAGGCCAACCTTTCTCCGAAAGCATTTGCCGCACTCGTCGCAGCTAAAGGGCCGCACATCAGAGTGAATTTTCATATGGTTGGTCAGGAGTGCCGACGTCCTGAAGAACCTGCTACAATCGGTGCACTTGAAAGGTTTCTCTCCAGTGTGTATGCGGAGGTGATCCTCCAGCCGTCCCCGAGACAGAAAACGCTTCCCACACTCTTGGCAGGAGTTGGTTGCAGGTTCTCTCTTTTTTGAGCACGCTACTCGTAGTGGCTTTTGTACCCTCTTCCTTTGGATAATGGAACTCTCAAAGAGATCGACCTCTGTTTCCTGACCCCCGATCACCACACTGCTCCCGAGCCCTGTGTCGGCCGACTCCATCTCCTTGTCCAAATGATCGTTTTGTGGAAGGGGTGGCAAGGACTGGAGCGATAAAGTGTAACTGGCAATATGGGGGACCCACTGGTCGACACTCGTTAGCTCGACCGGCTGGTTATCCGTAGCAGGGATGACTATCTGTGAAGGAGAGGCTTCAGTGATGGAAGTATTCATCAGTGATACAAGCTGTTGCTGTCTCATCGTTTGCAGCATACTCCTTACTGTTGGAGCCCCTTTTGATGGTGCCCCTCCCACTAGTCCGCTAACACCTTGAGGACTAGAGCAGACCACGGCACTCTCTGGCAGTACATCCTCATCTTCTCCAGCACGGTCAGAGTTATCTGACATCATTTCCAGATCCTCGAGGTTACTGAAGGGGGCCGGGTTCATGACGCTTAGAGCGGCTTCTAATGATTCTGATGGCTCGTCAAAATCCGGCTCCATTGATGGCATTCCACAAGCGAGGCGGAAGGACAGCGAGGACAGCACACAGTCACCCACCGAAGTCGTGACAGGTACTGAGAGAAAGGGACAAATATAGAAAAATTACATTCTGATTGGTTGATTGTGAAAGCCTAGGAATGAGCATGTTGACATTAATACCACTGAAAAACTATTTCACATTCCTGTAAATACAGCTAGTTCAAAGTGATCCATGAGAGTTTGGGGAAAACTACATTGTACTTTGTTCAGCTGTTGATAATTCTACTTAAAGTAAGCCTACCAAACTGATTCTTATTTAGCAGGTTCTGGTGCTGGAGGAGGATCTTCAGGTGCTCAGGGTCAGACACAGACTGTCCACACTCCTCCAGGTCAGAGGGGGCAGCACTGATAATGGACGCTATCTGAGAAGAAGAGGTAGAAGCTAAGATCAGCATCCAGGGGGTTTCTTAGAGTGCGCAGGATAAACAACATGAAATGTGTTGGCACGTATAAAGTTGTCTAATAATGTCAACATTAGATATGATTGGTGAATTGTTAGTCATAGACTTGTTGTGTAACAGTTCATTACCTGGGAGAGATCTGGCACAGATAGCAGTCGTTCCAGTTTGAGGACCAAGCCTCCCACAAGGGCCTGCAGTGCTGTGTCATACTTGGAGCCATACTGTGTATGGAACTCCTCCTACAGGGAAGGAAACAATAAGTTTAAGTCAGTGTCTTTGAAATGACAAAGTGGACAGTGTGAGAGGAAAGGGAGAAAGTGTGCTGAACCTGGAAGAAGTGCTTCCTCTCGTAAGGGTTTTTCAGCAAAGTTTGGACCAGCGCCACAAAGTTAGCCTGCGACTCCTCCACTTCTGCATCTTGCTGCTGTAATCAGGATGTGTAGGGGTGACAGGGTTTGTAGAAGTCATAAGTCCAACCTGAAAACAACTTTTTATCTCTTACCCCATCCATGTTTGCCCTTTGCAGATCTAAGGAATCAGATGAGTGACAGCAAAGCAAGACAGATGGCCAAAAGCTCCCACAACCCCCACTAGGTGTTAACACTTATGTCGTTTACACTTATCCAGTACCCTCAGATTTTTACACCACAGAGCTAAAGGCTATTTTCAAACCAGACTAATGTGCAAATGTTACTCTCTTTTAAGTAGTCGTCCGAGAATGGTATTGACATAAATCTTTTTGTATGCTGTGTTACTGGTGTGAGTTGTTCCCTGGTATGGGGCGGAATTTCCACACAAGAGAGAAATATTCTTACCCCCAAGATGTTCATCTTTTCCAGGAGACGTTGGATGTCCTGAAGGTTGGGTGGGTCCTTGCGGAACAGCTCCAAGATCATCTAAATTAATGGGACAAAATTGTATATGATTTTTCTAATACACAAATGTGTCAAAACCACATATCATGTCACTCACCCTTGCTCTCAGGCCCAGGATGAGTTGAGCCCTCTGTTTGTAACTCAGCAACTTTGGAACAGCTTCAGTCACCACAGTTACAAACTCCTCGACCTTCCCATAGTGCATCACATTGCGTTGATTCACCACATGCCATACAAATGAATACATCAGCCGCAGGGGAGAAACCAATAGTCGCAAAGAGGAGAGAGGAAGTGGGGGAGCTATAGCAAGAAGATAGAACAACATGTTAGGGTGTGTGGCTTCATCCTCTAGGTTCTTTATCAACAAATAACTCCAGCAACATAGCTAACTAGCTAGCCAACTTAAATTTAGAAGGCATGCCGAAATAGACATTAGTTTTACACTAAGTTATCCATTGAAGCTAGTCGCTAGATAGCTAGCGCTCTGCACTGCAGTGACTTGGGTTTGTAGCCAGGTGCACATTTGTAAAATTGGTTAGATTGCTAATACATGGTTAGCAAGTGTCGTATAATGTAACCTACCCGTACTGGCTGTCCTCTTCTTGACTCGTTTGTCCATGCCGGAATGTTACCAAATATGTACGATAGGCAGAAATCTAACAGTAAAGGTAACTAGCATGATAGATAGTAAGTTGGGGATGGCTAACGATTTATGAAAATGGCGACAACAGATGTAAACGGAACCAAAACCAGAACAGTTTTGACCAGACTATTAACAATAAGATTGGCAGCATAAGATCATTACTGCCACCTATCGTCCTGGAATTAGAGCCGCAATTGAATCCTGCTGCTCTTTTCTTGAAATTACATTTGAGATTAAAACACAAATTTCATAATTTTTCTGTATATATTTGGTTGAGTATGAATTTTTATTTTGTGGCTTAATACACTTTAAATGTATTATAAAAAGTCATCACACAGAACCGTTCTAGCATACATTTGGTTTCCCTTGCTGTGAATAAAATAGCAAAACAAATGAGTAGTGGCACACAATTGTGACTATTTGCCTTCATCCAACATCAAATGTTGTGCATATTTTTTGTAAAGGCTTCCGGCAATCATTGACTACTCTCAGAAAGAGATTAGTGAGTAGCTGTCAATTGACATCTTATGTCTTTAGAATTTCAACCTATACAAAAAAACAACAACAAATAAATACGTTTTAATGACACAATCATGAATTGTTATCTAACAGGAGACATGTTTGTTGCTGCATTAATTAAGCCAGACATTATACTATTTTTCAGTGTTCAGTCTATTTAGGATATCCTGAATTGTGGTCCAAAATGGTCCAAAATCTAAAGTCTACAACAAAAAATGAGGAATATTATTACAGCTATTGGCAATTTGTCAAGACATTAAAAATAGCATCCCAGTCAGTGTGTGTGGAAGGCAGCCAATGTGCAGAAAATCAACTCATTTTGGAGGAATTTCTCCTGCGACGGCTGGTGTGACTGTATTTCCTTGGTTGCTCAGATCGCTCCCCTGAGTGCAACCGCTCATGCGCCTTCAGAAGACGTGGTAACTTGAAGACCTTTCCACACTGGTCACAGGGGTGCCCTTCCGCCGTGTGGTGGATAATTATGTGCTCCTTCAGGTGCTGATTCAGCTTGTACGTCTTCCCACACATGTCGCAGTGGTAAGGCCGTTCACCCGTGTGCAGACGTTTGTGACTGCTCAAGCTGCTGCTCTGTTTAAAGGTCTTGTCGCATATGTCACATCTGTAAGGTTTTACAGAGGTGTGCGTAAACATGTGGGCCTTGATGAGTCCGTTGCTGCCAAACACCTTCTGGCAGACAGGGCATGGGATCTTGGGCTTGGGGCCATGGTCCCTTTGGTGTTTCTTCAGGTCAAACTCATAAACAAAAGTCTTTCCACACTGGGCACACAGGAACGGGCGGTTCCCAATGTGATAGCCCATGTGCCTCTTCAGCCCACTGGGATGAAAGAAGCGCATCCCACACTGCTCACAGATGAACGGGCGCTCCATGGTGTGCCAGCGCTCGTGGACAGACAGCTTGTATTGGGTTGGGAATCTCTTCGGACAATGAGTGCAGGGAAAGTTATTTTCACTTGCATGAGACTGGATGTGTATTCTGCAATAGAATGCTTGGCTGAAGCCCTTTCCACAGATGGTGCATTTATGTGGTTTCGCACCCATGTGGATGAGCTGATGCTTCTTCAGGTCAGCCTTTTTCCGAAAGCCCTTGTCACACTCATCACACTTAAATGGCCGCGCTTCAGAGTGATTTTTCATATGAGTGGTCATGCCTCCTAAGGACCTGAAGGCCCTGCCACACTCAGTGCACTTGAACGGTTTCTCTCCTGTGTGAATGCGGAGGTGATTTTCCAGCTGAGACGGATAGACGAAACTCTTCCCACACTCCTGGCAAATGATGGTTGCCTCAGGGATTTTCCTCTTCGAGGGTACCGTTATTCTTTGTGGCTTGGGCGCCCATCTCCTTCGGATAACAGCCCTCTCAAAGAGATTGGTTTCTGCTTCCTGACCCCCAATTACCACACTGCTTCCAAGACATGTGTCACCTGACCGGATCTCCTGGTCTACATAATTGTTTTGTGGAAGGGGTGGCAAGGAAGGGAGCGAGATCGAGTTACTTGCAATGTGGGAGACCCACTGGTGGAAACTCGCTACTTTGACCGGTGGGTTACCCGGTTGGTTCCCAATGGTGACCGTGGCAGGGATGACTAATTTGACTATCTGTGAAGGAGAGGATTTGGTGAAGGAACTACTCATCAGTGATACAAGCGGTTGGTGTCTCTCTGTTGGCAGCATACTCCTTACTGTTGGTGCCCCTTTTGATGGTGACCCTCCCACTAGTCCGCTAACACCTTGAGGACTAGACGGGCTCTCTGGCAGTGCATCGTCTTCTTCACTCTCACACACTGCATTTTTCGCCCCACTTCCGTTGTCCTTGGCACCCTCTTCTCTCTGCAGAGTACTATCTTCTCCAGCATGGGGCGAGTCATCTGACATCATTCCCAAATCCTCCAGGTCACTGAAGGAGGCAGGGTTCATGACACTTAGAGCGGCTTCTAATGATTCTGATGGCTTGTCAAAATCTGGCTCCATTGATGGCATTCCACAGGCGAGGCGGAAGGACAGTGAGGACAGCACACAGTCACCCACAGAAGAAGTGAGAGGTACTGAGAAAAAATAAAATATGAAAAATATTTAAGTACTTTACATTAAGAAGACTAGGCTTTTTATATATATTCCTGTTTTTAAAAAATCATTAAATGGTTCATAATGAACTGAAAGGTCCCATATGTACATAGAAATGTGAGTTATAGATCTGTCTTTCTCATTGTAAGCAAGTCTGAAAAGTGGTATATCGGTCCTATGCGTGCTATTTCTATGCCTTCCGTCCTTGAGTTTAGCTTTTGCATCTTTTTATTTAAGGTTTTGTAAACTTGTAATGTTCTTTGTCTAGCTGTTTATAAATGTACTGTACATACACAGGGAGGATAACAGATAATGATTCAAGTAGAGACTCCAAAGCTTCCTATGGACTGTTTTCAAGCCTACCATTTCTGTTGAACTGGGTTTTATTTAGCAATTTCTGGTGATGGAGGAGGATCTTCAGCTGCTCAGGGTCAGACATAGACTGCCCACACTCCTCCAGGTCAGAGGGGTCAGCACTGATCATAGATGCTATCTGAGAAGGAGAGGAAGAACCAAAGATCAGCAAAGGGGAGGTGGCTTAGCATGTGAGGGAAAGACAATAATATGGCATGTGACATAAATTGTTATCTAATAATGACAGAATTTAGGTATGATCAGTGAACCACTAGTTATAGACTTGTCATTTACCAGTTCAATACCTGGGAGAGATCTGGCACAGATAACAGTTGTTCCAGTCTGAAAACCAAGCCTCCCACAAGGGCCTGCAGTGCTGTGTCATACTTCGAGCCATACTGTGTATAGAACTCCTCCTACAGGGAAGGAAAGAGTGACAGTGTCTATAAGAGAACCTACCTGAATGACGAGCCGCTAAATGCAAGTCAGAAGAAATGAAGAGAGAGAGAGTATGTCAAACCTGGAAGAAGTGCTTCCTCTCATAAGGGTTTTTCAAAAGGGTTTGGACCAGCGACACAAAGTTAGCCTGTGACTCCTCCACTTCCACATCTTGCTGCTGTAACACAGAATGTGAATAATTTGATACAAGTATAACTTTTCTGGTTATCTGAATTAAGCTATTAAAATGAGTAGCTGCTACACACTTTGAATGTATGTGTAACCGATGTGAAATGGCTAGCTAGTTAGCGGTGGTGCGCGCTAATAGCGTTTCAATGGGTGACGTCACTCGCTTTGAGACCTTGAAGTAGTGGTTCCCCTTGCTCTGCAAGGGCCGCGGCTTTTGTGGAGCGATGGGTAACGATGCTTCGTGGGTGACTCTTGTTGATGTATGCAGGGGGTCCCTGGTTCGAGCCCGGCGAGGGGACGGACTAAAGTTATACGGTTACATATGCAGGAGAGAGAAAAATGTACTTACCCCTGAGGATGCACTGATGTTCATGTTTCCCAGGAGACTTTGGATGGCCTGAGGGTTAGGTGGACAACCCTTGCGGAACATCTCCAAGATCATCTAAATAATGGGAATCATTGCGATATTGAGTAAACTTGCATCTTCCCCGCCCACCTTACACACATCTAGTTTCTACTGGCATTGATACAAATGTGTCAATCAAAGCATAATAAACTACCCCTCCCATGACCACACAACATAACACTCACCCTTGCTCTCAGGCCCAGGATGAGTTGAGCCCTCTGTTTGTAACTCAGCAACTTTGGAACAGCTTCAGTCACCACAGTTACAAACTCCTCGACCTTCCCATAGTGCATCACATTGCGTCGATTCACCACATGCCATACAAATGAATACATCAGCCGCAGGGGAGAAACCAATAGTCGCAAAGAGGAGAGAGGAAGAGGGGGACCTATGGAAAGAAGAGAGAACCGAAAAAAATGTTAGGCAGTAGTTGCATAAAAAATGGTTTTGTCTACAACATCAAGGCTATACAAAATATTATGATAAGACTATAACATAGATGGGCGTTATACTCTTTGGCTTTAATATATTTAGCAGCAATAGATAGCTACATTTAGAAAGAAAGCCAACATGACATTAACATGAAATGAATGTAGTTAGCTATACTAGTAAATTACTTTACAGTTCACTTAGGGCTGCCTGTAAGTTGAATTTGAGCTACTCTAGCTAACGTTAGCCGGGGTAAATAGCATAGACAGTTAAGAAGAAAAAAACTGCCCTACCCGTACTGACAGAAGCTTTGACTCGTTTGTCCATGATGGAAAAGTTGTTATCAAATGTATGTATGGATAACAAACAACAAATCTAACAACATACAGCAGTATATCAACATGCAATAAAATTAATAAATGTGGAAATGGCAACAACAACCGTACATCCAGAAAGTAATTAGTGTGTCGTCAGCAGCACTAAAAAAGCCCTTCCGGGTCAAGGTTTCGGGAAAATGTAAAAATAAGAGTAACGTAAACTCCTACATCGCCTTGGTCCGTACAATTGCCCTTATTTTAGTGCCCCACAAACGTAATACTTCCAGTATTGCATTCAGTACTTCTTTAATTATTTTTGCAAGTAGTAAGGCTAATATCTTATAGTCATTATTAAGAAGACAAATTGGACGCCAGTTATTTATTGTTCTTTAGATGTTTGATAATAATAATCTCTTCAACTTTGATGGGTTCATCACACTGTTTAGATTCGATATCACTGATAGAGTGAACATTATTCAGCGAGTTAAAAAACATGTCTGTGGATTCCTGACAATACATAGAGCTATACAATTTTCTGTAAAAATTGCTACAGGATTTAGCGATTCATTTTTTGGTCATCTGTAATAACACCATCAATGTTTAACTTATGGATAGTGTTATTTTTTAGAGTGAAATGTATCAAGTCTAGAGAAATAGGACACATTCTGTTCTCCCTCCTCAATCCATTTTTTCCTAGATCTAATAGAGGCTCCTTCTGCTTTTAATTTATATATATTATCCAGTTTATTTTGTAACTCAATTAGTTCCATCTTCTCCTCCCCCGAGAGGTTGGCTGGGGACCTCTGAGAAAGGGAAGTTATCTTAATGATCACCTTTTCCTCCTCAGCTCTTCAGGTCTTAGCAAGATTACTACCATATTTTCTAAGGTATTTGGACACCTCACATTTAAAGAACTCCCTGTTCTTGCAATAAGATTTTTCTTCACAAGCCCTTTCCCAAAAGTGTGAGAGCAGATCTTTAACCTCAAATTTAACTATATCATTATTTAATAATGAGCTATTTAGCTTCCAGTAGGATGCTCTACCAAGGTTGGTATCAGGGGTAAATATTTTGATATCAATGTGTCATTACATACCCATTTGATGGTTTGTGTCAAATTCGCATCAGTTTTTAGGGCGGTGCTAAAGTGATCTTAGAAGTAAACAGCGGCTTTGAGAATGATGATCGCATGCAACGATGATGCAAAAAATGACTTGGTATCCCCCCCTTACCCCCGTCACTGTCCAATTCTTGTTTTTAAAAGATGATAGAAGTGCTACACCTGGTGGAGAGAGATTGTAAGACAGAAATAGTTGCTTTATGCGTGCTGTACGTAACGACATGACACGCCACGATGTAATGGAGGGTCAGTTTTATAAACTTTTCTCCAATAATATAGAGCCATTACCATGTCGATCAACCCTTCAATAGAAACCTACTTCACACCCCCGATTTTGACGTCAACGCAGTCGCTACAGTCCCATTAGTTTTCTTTGTAGCCTTGTTTGAATGTTGCGGTTGCGCACATTTGTACGGAATGCAGTGAGTTTACGTTACCATATTTAATAGTATAAAAGTAATTCACCTGTATGTATTCATGATGTATGAACAATTATTGTCTGAATGTTAACAATGACACATATTTGTTCATATTTACATTTTTGTAATTTAGTAGATGCCCTTATCCAGAGCGACTTATAGTTAGAGCGTTCATCTTAAAATAGCTAGGTGGGACCACATATCACAGTCATAGTAAGTAAATTTTCCCTCTATAAAGTAGCATTCAGCAAGGTCAGTGTCAACGCTATACAAAATATTACGATAAGACTATACCACAGATGTTCACAAAAGGCTTTTAAAATACTAATTGTGGAGGTGGAGCTTCAGATGTTTTTCGGGAGATGAGCAGGGCCTCTACTGTCCTAGCTTCAGGGGGAAGCCGGTTCTACCATTGAGTTTGAGTTTGAGTTTATTTTTATTTTTACAGGGACAGTGCACATTAATCAACATTTCAGTAAAAGTGCCGGTTTTAGCCAGCCGGCTAATTTTCAACCGCAGTCCCTGGGCAGGTTATTAAAAACAATTACAATATAGACAATAGCAACATAGAACAAGCAAGACATAGCAACATAGGACAAGCAAGACATAGCATACAGACAGAGCAACATAAAACAAAAAGCAGCAAGACAAAATTCATAAAAGCAACAGTGTTTCCACACCTCACAAGCTACAGACAGACAACATGGAGAGCGGCAACACACAGCTAGGGACCATGTTCACAAATCTGATTGACCTTTAGCCATGTCTTCAAGCATTTTGTGAAAGTGTGATATGTGGTGCAGTTATGTGTGTCTGATGGCAGTGTATTCCAGACATGGGAAGCTCTCACAGAGAATGCAGATTTACTAAAGGTGCTTTTCCTTAGGGGAACTATACAGTCACCTCTCATGGCAGACCTTGTGGATCTGCTGCCATATGTCTGTGTTTTCTGTTTAACAAAAATATTGAGTGGAGGGGGAGCCAGGCCATTGAGGATCTTGAATACAAGACATGCGTCGGTGTATTGCACAAGATTTTCCCAACTCAAGAGCTCATGCTTTCTAAGGATGTGACAATGATGATGGCTATTGGGCTTCCTATCAAGCACTTTGAGAGCCTGTTTGTAGACAGACTGAATAGGTTTTAATGTTGTACAGCAAGCTTGGTCCCAACTAGTCAAGCAGTATGTTAAGTGGGGGAGTATCATAGATTTGAAGTACAGTTTTGCTACCTCTGTAGTCAAACAATTTCGTATAAATCGGAAATTAGCTAGGTTGAATTTGGTTATTTGAATTACCTTTTTCACATGCTTTTTAAAAGAGAGGTTGGAATCAAGTATGATGCCAAGGTACTTAAAATCGGATACCACCTGGAGCTTCTCCCCTGACACATAGACATCTGGCTCAGTAGCATCTGTTGCCCTCTTTGTGAAGAACATGCAAACAGTTTTTTTCACATTGAGATGCAAACACGAGTCACTGAGCCACTTTGTAACCTGGACCATTACAGTAGTGAGTTCTTGTGCAGCTTGTTGTTTGCTCTTTGCATGCACATATATCACTGTATCATCTGCATACATTTGAACTTCAGACCCAGTACAGACAGAAGGCAGATAATTAATGTACAGGCTGAACAGGAGGGGCCCCAGTATTGACCCTTGGGGCATGCCCACATCATAGCTACGAGTGGGCGACAGCTCATTGCTCACTCTGACACACTGAGTTCTGCCTTCAAGGTATGATTTCATCCATCTCAAGGCATCAGGGGAAAAGTTGAACTTGCACAATTTTGTGATGAGAATCTCATGGTTAACAGTATCAAAAGCCTTCCTTAGGTCCAGAAACACAGCCCCAACAGCACCCCCTTTGTCCATCTTGGACTTCACATTTTCCAGAAGAATGCAGTTGGCCGTTTCTGTGGAGTGTTTCGCTCTGAAGCCAAACTGCATGGAGTGTAATGTGAAGGGGCTGTTGTTGAGGTGGGCAATCAGTTGTTCTGCTACACACTTTTCAACAACCTTTGACACCACAGGTAGTATACTAATAGGCCTGTAGTTACTCACGTCAGCAGGGTCGCCTGATTTAAAGATGGCCGTTATTATGGCCGACTTCCATACCCTTGGAAACACACCGAGACCAATAGATGTGTTGGTGACCTTAGTAATGGGGCCAATGAGTGACTCTTTGTAGTTTTTAAGAAAGGTAGAGTCCATCCCAAACACATCTTTGGCTTTAGAGTTCTTTAGTGAGCTAATCACCTTGTTCACCTTTGACTCAGAAACCTCCCTTATGATGAAGACAGGTTGAGTGTCATTCACTAGCACTGAGCCCAAGAAACAAGTGGAGGGGTTCTGTGTCAGTACCCTGACAGAGTCAATAAAGTAGGAATTGAAGGCTATTGCTATTTCGACTGCATCCTGTGTTAGATTGTTATTCACCATGATTTCTAGTCTTTTTGCAGTGTTACTATGGTCTTTCCCTGTTAACTTTTTTAGATTCTCCCATATCAATTTAGAATTTCCCTTTGCTTCACCAATTATGTTAATAAAAAAGTTTGCCTTGGCCTGTCTGATTTCTTTCATCACCTTATTTCTCAACATGGTAAACCTACGTCTGTCATGCTCTAATTTAGATTTTAGGGCTATTTTTAGAGCATAATCTCGTTCTTTCATCAATTTCCAGATTTCTCCATTTAGCCAAGGAAGAGTGCTCTTTTGGCCAGGTTTGGATTTGATTTTCTTTAGGAAGCCATTTATTGTAGTCTGGATTGTGGATAGAAAAACCTGACTATCAGCTTCCACGTCTGTATAGGACAAGAGATCATTCCAGTTTATTCCCTTAATTGCTTTTTCAAAATTATTTAATTCACTCTTAGGTATTCTGAGTTGATCCGGCTTTCTAACAGTAGAGAGGTTAAACCTGCTCTTAGACAGCTTTCTGGCTATAAGTGTCAGATTATGATCAGACAACCCAGTAACCATATTAAATGATTTAGTCACTCTCTCTGGTTTATTACTGAACACCAAATCAATCTGTGTTTTAGAGCAACAAGTCACCCTGGTTGGCCCTTTAACTAGCTGTGTAAGGTCAAAGGTATTAGTGATCCGTTTGAGGGTTTTCCTACAACACTTGTCTTCATAATTAATGTTAAAATCTCCCATTACGATGACCTCTTTCCCAAAATCACATTCCCTAAGCATAGTATTAAACTGATCAAAAAACACACTTTTGGTGGAAGGTGGCCTATACATTCCAATGAGGGTAAAATACATTTGGGGAGACAGTGTAACGTTCAGGCCGATACATTCTAGTTCATTATCACATGACCACTCAATTTGTTTACATCGGATATGTTCTTTAATGTAAATCATCACACCCCCTCCTCTTCCTTCAATCCTGTCTCTCCTGAAAACATTGTAGCCAGGCACAACCAAAGCAGCACATGGAGAGTGTTTATGGAGCCATGTCTCTGAGAGGCAGAGAAAGCCAAGGTTGGAGTCTGTGAGTAGATGTTGAATTGATCACTTTTTGGAATGACACTACGAATGTTCAAGTGCCCCCCTAGTAGTCCCTTGGGCTTAGCTCGTGGGTCCCAGATGACTCGAGAGTGATTGACACATTGAAAAAAGTAAAATTTTCTGTGTTTTCTGACGGCTGGGTTTAGGCCGTTTTGTTTCGTTTTGATTAGGGGCAGTTCGGTAGCGCAATTAACAATCCCTCCCGCCTGCACTGGATGCAGGGAACTAATTAAAATAGCTTGCGTACCAGAAGCAGAGTCAGGGATCGCATATAGCAACTCTGGTATGTTTGAAGAGTCAAAATCTATCCTGGAACCGGGTGAGTCGAGAGAAACCATAGGACCATAGCACTCACCCACCTCCACAGCTGCGACTACCAGTGGAAGAGGCCATCCACCGCTCTCCACTCCGGTGCGTATCACTGGCTCGGTGATATTGGGCCCAGGATTGAGTTGTACATCCCCGGAGAGCAGGAGGGTAGCGAACAGGTAGTTTAACAGTTTCCGATAAATGTTGGACTTGTGTTTGTTACGCCTAAGCGGTTCAGTAGAATAAGGAGCGAGGTAGACTTGGCCATTATTCAGAACATTATGGTATGCTGTGTACTGTCCGCTCCCGTGGAACGGTGAACCAATGTGTTTGGTGTTGATATTCTCCGGTAGTAGACTGATTGTGTCATCCCAGCAAGGACACACTGAGATTATCAGTAGAGCAGCTACATAACTGAGTGCTCGGGTTGGGGTGTAGAGTTTGAGCATAGCCTGAAGGTAGGGAGAGGCAGATGCGTGTTGCCACCTGGGTGTCAGAAGGGGTGGAGGAGAAAAGTAGTTGAGTGTCATCCGCATAGCAATGATATGAGAGACCATGTAAGGATATGACAGAGCCGAGTAACTTGGTGTATAGACAGAAGAGGGCCCAGAACCAAGCCCTGGTGGACATCGGTAGTGAGAGTATGTGGTGCAGACAAAGATCGTCTGCATGTCACCTGGTATGAGCAGCCTGCCAGGTAGGATGCAATTCAAGAGTGTACAGAGCCTGAGATGCCCAGTTCTCAGAGGGTGGAGAGGAGGATCTCATGGTTCACGGTTTCGAAGGAAGAGGATAGATCTAGGACAGGTATTCCCAAACTGGGGTATGACCAGGGGTATGCGCAATGCCATCAGGGGTATGCCAAATAAAACTGTGATTCACATTTAAAAACAGTCCATTTATATTTTCCAACAGGGCTATACATTTGTGTGAGGTTTTTTTTCTCACCTGAGTAGCCTCGTTTCACTGCCCCAAATTAAACTAACCATCTAGTGTTCAGCGAAATAACAACACAATGTCAAATACAGGTAGCCTAGTCAAATAATTAACATCCAATCACATTAACCATTACTCTCTTGCAGATATTCCACTAACGGTCCGTATGTAGCCAAACGTAGCTGCTGCTCATGTTGGTATCTGTACTGATGGCACAAAAGCCATGACAGGGAGACATAGTGGAGTGGTAACGCGCGTGCAAGCAGTTGCTCCCAACGCCACTTGGGTACACTGCAGCATCCACCGAGAGGCGGTGCTGCCAAGGGAATGACTGACAGCTTGAAAGACGTTTTGGACACTACAGTGAAAATGGTTAACTTTGTTAAAGCAGGGCCCCTGAACTCTTGGGTATTTTCTGCACTATGCAATGATATGGGCAGCGACCATGTAACGCTTTTACAACATGGTAAAGTGCACTGGTTATCAAGGGGCAAAGTATTGACACGTTTTGTTGAGAGACGAGCTTAAAGTTTTCTTTACTGACCATCATTTCACTTGTCTGCATGATAAACGAGTTTCTCTCTCGACTGGCCTATCTGGGTGATGTTTTTTCTTGCCTAAATGATCTGAATCTAGGATTACAGGGACTCTCCACAACTGTATTCAATGTGCGGAACAGAATTGAGGCTATGATTAAGAAGTTGGAGCTCTTCTCTGTCTGCATTCACAAGGACAACACACAGGTCTTTCCATCATTCTATGATTTTTTGTGTGCAAATGAACTCAAGCTTACAGACAATGTCAAATGTGACATAGCGAAGCACCTGAGTGAGTTGGGTGCGCAATTACGCAGGTACTTTCCTGAAACTGATGACACAAACAACTGGATTCGTTATCCCTTTCATGCCTTGCCTCCAGTCCACTTACCAATATCTGAACAAGAGAGCCTCATCGAAATTGCAACAAGCGGTTCTGTTAAAATTGAATTTAATCAGAAGCCACTGCCAGATTTCTGAGTATCCTGCCTTGGCAAATCGCACTGTTAAGACACTGATGCCCTTTGCAATCACGTACCTATGTGAGAGTGGATTCTCGGCCCTCACTAGCATGAAAACTAAATACAGGCACGGACTATGTTAGGAAAACGATTTAAGACTGAGACTCTCCAATACAACCCAACATTGCAGAGTTATGTGCATCCTTTCTCATTAACCTGTGGTGAGTTATTCATAATTTTCGATTAACAAATAAGGTTTTATATGGAAGATGGTTAAATAAAAAGCAACATTATTGATTATTATTATATTATTATTTGTGCCCTGATCTTATAAGAGCTCTTTGTCACTTCCCACGAACCAGGTTGTGACAAAAACTCACACTCATTCTTATGTTTAATACATGTATCGTATAGTGTGTGTGTGGCAGGCTTACAATGATGGCAAAAAAACATTTGAGAATGCGCTGACCCTGGTGCTAGAGTGGGTACGCAGCTGAAGGTTGAATGTTTGAAGGGGTACGGGACTATAACAGTTTGGGAACCAATGATCTAGGAGGATGAGAACAGAGGAGAGAGATTCAGCTTTGGCAGTGCGGAGAGCCTCCTAGAATTGGAGGAAAGGGAGACAGAAAAGGAAACAAAGTATAGACCTGGAGGGGGGTTGCAGTGAGATTAGTGGGTGAACAGCCTCTCATAAAGATGAAGTCAAGTGTATTGCCTGCCTTGTGAGTGGGAGGGGACTGGGAAAGGGTGAGGTCAAAAGACAAATAATGTACAGGAAACGCTCCAGTCTGGTTTTAGACCCCATCATTGTACTGAAACTGCACTTGTGAAGGTGTAAATTACTTTAGAATGGCGTCAGACGAAGGCAATCAGGACACGAAAGTTATCAGGACACGCAGAACGTCAGAAACGATTTCACAAGGTCAGTGACACACGTGGAGGAAGAGGCTACACAAGAACACAGCAGCCTATATCACAAAGGACTAAGCCAAGTTGCTACAGATGTGGGGGAGATAATCATCAGCACAGTGAATGCCGATTCCAAAATGAAAAGTCCCACAATTGTGGAAAGGTTGGACATTTACAGAGAGTATGTAAAGCTCCAAAATGCACAGCAAGAGCACACAAGGTGTCAGACGCAGCACAAGAAGAGGAAGGCACAGCTGGATCAGTATTGGAACTGTTCACAGTGTACACAGCTCAACAACAAAAAGATGGAATCTATCTCAACATGGACTTAGCTGGAAATCTGGAGCGTCTGTATCTCTTGTTCCTGAGAGAATCTACAAAGAAAAACTGAACGAGTGCCCACTTCAGCCAACTTCCATCCGCCTTTCACCATACACTGGTGACACTATTCCTGTGTTAGGGCAGATCCACGTACCAGTCTGGTATGAGGGGAAGGAGTGGACGCTACCGCTTATCATTGTTAAAGGAGAGATACCAGCCTGCTAGGCAGAAACTGGTTACAGAACATCAAGCTGAACTGGGGAGAAATCATTAGTCTGAGAAATGACAAACCAGTGAGTCACGCTACACTCACTAACATGCTGGAGAAGCACAAAGATATTTTTAAAGATGGCTACCTACGGCGAGAAAGAAAACTTCACTAGTAAAAGTCAGAGTGCAAGAAGGAATCAAGCCTATCTTTCATATGCTCTTAAGGAAGCAGTAGAGAAGGAACTGGACCGCCTACAGAAGAATAACATCATCACAAAAGTGGAAAGGAGCGACTGGGCTGCTCCGATTGTTGTTGGTCTTGTCTTTCTTTAGTCCCAAAGAAAGACAAGACCGTCAGAACGTGTGGAGACTACAAGGTCACAGTAAATCACTGCATACTACCAGAGGAATATCCACTACCAAATGCTGAAGATCTGTTTGCCACTCTAGCGGGTGGGAAGGTTTTCAGTAAGCTGGACCTGTCATTCTCTTATCAGCAACTGAAGCTGGATCCGGAGTCAGAACACTATCTGACCATCAATACACACAACGGGCTATTCAGATTCAATCACTTGGCCTATGGAATCTCGACAGCTCCAGCGCTATTCCAACACACAATGGATTAGATCTTGGATGGCATAGACAATAGACAATAGACAATGTTGTGTGTTTCATGGACGACATCCTTGTGCAAGCACCAACCATTGAAGAGCACCTTGTAGTGCTGGACAAAGTGATGTCAAGACTGGAGAAATACGGAGTGAGAATGAAACGCAGCAAGTGTGAGTTTCTCCAGGACTCAATGGAGTATCTCGGATACAAGATTGATGCACAAGGCATGCACCCAACCAACAGCAAAGTGGAAGCAATTGTAAACGCACCAGGACCCACAAACGTCTCAGAGCTGAGGTCATTTTTGGGGCTCCTGAACTATTACAGAAAGTTTGTGGCAAACTTGTCCAAATTGTTGCATCCACTTCACCAACTGCTGGAGGCCGATACAAAGTGAAATTGGCTTCCACAATGCGAATAAGCATTCAAGACATGCAAACAGTGTCTGCTAAAGAGAAAGAGGCTTTCCCACTACGACACAGAGATGAAGCTGAGACTCGCGTGTGATGCATCTCCATAAGGAGTAGGAGCCGTCATATCACATGTTCTACCGTCAGGTGACGAGACACCCTATTGCATATGCATCACGGACACTGTCACCAAGTGAGAAAAATTATGTTCAAATTGAGAAGGAAGCCCTGAGCATAAAATTCAGACTGAAGAAGTTTCACAAATACCTCTACTGAAGGAAGTTCCAACTGCTGACAGATCACAAGCCTCTGTTGGCCATCCTGGGACCAAAATCAGCCATACCAACCCTGGCTGCACTTTGAATGCAACGTTGGGCACTGATACTGTTAGCCTATGACTACGAGATTGAGTGCAGACGATCCAGTCACCACTTAAATGCCGAAGCACTATCAAGACTACCATGCAAAAGTGACTCAGACAGTGAAGATGATAGAGCAGTCTTCCAGATCTCCCTCATCGACAAACTGCCCATATCTGCTTCAGACATAGCAGAGGAAACGAGGAAATACCCAGTGCTTTCAAAAGTCTTGGACTTAACATTGGCCGGCTGGCCAACCTTCATTAACAGCAATAACCTTTGTCCATTCATCAACAAGAAAGACCTGTTGTGTACTGATCAAGGATGTGCTCTGTGGGGATCAAGGGTGGTGGTACCTCACAAATTCAGGGGGAGAATGCTATCTGTCTTGTATGAGGGACATCCAGGGATCACTCGAATGACAGCACTCACCCGCAGTTATCTGTGGTGGCCTGGACTGGATCAGGACATTCAGTAGCATGTAAGCCACTGCTCAACCTGTGAAGCTGTTCGCAACAAGCCTGCTACTGCACCTCTTCATCCATGGTCCTGGGCTGCTACACCATGGGAATGCATCCATGTGGATTACACTGAGAATGACAAGCAACATTTCCTTGTTGTCGATGTCCATTCCAAATGGATGGAAGACCATCAATCTTCTCAGACACCTGTTTGCATCCTTTGGACTAGTCAAGGAGTTCGTCTCGGACAATGGCCCGCCTTTCACGTCGATTTCGAAATGTTTCTCAAGAACAACAGAGTAAGGAGCATCCTGTCAACACCTTACCATCTGGCATCAAACGGAGCAGCGGAGAGAGCCGTGCAAACCTTTAAGAAGGCCTGGACTGGACTCAAGGTTCTGTCTGTGCCCACCCACCAAAGGCTTCCCTGTTTCCTGTTTACTTACCATAACACACCACACACAGTAACGGAACGTACACTATCTGAACTGTTTCTGAAACACCAACCACGTACCTGCCTGACATTGTTGAAACCAGACTTGTCAAACACTGTGGCAAAGCACCAGCTACAGCAGAAGAAAGTTCATGACAGACACTCAAAGGACGTCAGGGAATGAAAGAGGGAGAGAGTGTAATGGTATGTGATTTCAGACACCCCAAGCACCTGTGGACATCAGGTGTGATCTTGCAACGCAGAGAAACTTTGACTTACCACGTCCAAGTTGGTTATCGCCATGTCAATGTTCATGTGGATCATATGCTATGGTCCAACGCCCTGGCAGAGACATGCAGAGAGAACAAGGACAATAACGACCCCCGGGACTATTCTCCTGACTGTGGATGTATGGGAGAGACAGAGCCTGACCTTCCACCTGAACCTGTCCCACCACCGGAAGCCAAGGAGGAGCGAAGATATCCTGTCCGACAGTGAAGGGCACCTCAAAGCTTGACCTGTGAGTTGAGCTGTTTCAGGAGGTAACGAACAGTAAAACAAACAAACACTTTCATATGTCCTAGATAAAAAGAAAGAAAAAGGACATTACCTGGATTAGTTATTTGGACACAAGTTCCATCTTCGGGGCGGAATAATACCCTGGATTTGTGCTGGGCTCTGGAAGGTCTGCTTTAACCCTTTAGTTGAGAAATGTTTAAGAATGCATTGTTCAGATATTGCATTAGTATTTACCTTGTTGTCTAGGAGTTAAACACTACGGGGGGAGGAGTGTAGCATCGGGGATCTATAGCTGTCTATATATAAGTTACTATGCTGTTACTAAGCAGTAATGTATTACGGCAGTGTTATGTTACAACACCTAATAGATTGTGCACATGCGCAGTTTTGGGCCGGGGAGCTGTAGGGCACGAGATGTATTTTTTTGTGTTTTTTTGTAAATATATATATATCTATACAGTATGCATACATACTGTAGGGCACGAGATGTATTTTTTTGTGTTTTTTTGTAAATATATATATCTATACAGTATGCATACATACATATAACAATATACACATATACAGTGGGGAGAACAAGTATTTGATACACTGCCGATTTTGCAGGTTTTCCTACTTACAAAGCATGTAGAGGTCTGTAATTTTTGTCATAGGTACACTTCAACTGCGAGAGATGGAATCTAAAACAAAAATCCAGAAAATCACATTGTATGACTTTTAAGTAATTAAATGTATTTGCATTCACAGTGGGTCAGAAGTTTACATACACTCAATTAGTATTTGGTAGCATTGCCTTAAAATTGTTTTACTTGGGTCAAACATTTTGGGTAGCCTTCCATAAGCTTCCCACAATAAGTTTGGTGAATTTTGGCCCATTCCTCCTGACAGAGCTGGTGTAACTGAGTCAGGTTTGTAGCCCTCCTTGCTCGCACACGCCTTTTCAGTTGGGATTGAGGTCAGGGCTTTGTGATGGCCACTCCAATATCTTGACTTTGTTGTCCTTAAGCCATTTTGCCACAACTTTAGAAGTATGCTTGGAGTGTCCATTTGGAAGACCCATTTGCGACCAAGCTTTAACTTCCTGACTGATGTCTTGAGATGTTGTTTCAATATATCCACATAATGTTCCTTCCTCATGAAGCCATCTATTTTGTAAAATGCACCAGTCCCTCCTGCAGCAAAGCACCCCCACAACATGATGCTGCCACCCCCATGCTTCACGGTTGGGATGGTGTTCAGCTTGCAAGCCTCCTCCTTTTCCTCCAAACATAACGATGGTCATTATGGCCGAACAGTTCTATTTTTGTTTAATCAGACCAGAGGACATTTCTCCAAAAAGTACGATCTTTGTCCCCATGTGTAGTTGCAAACCGTAGTCTGGCTTTTTTATGGTGGTTTGGAGCAGTGGCTTCTTCCTTGCTGAGCAGCCTTTCAGGTTATGTCGATATAGGACTCGTTTTACTGTCGATATAGATACTTTTGTACCTGTTTCCTCCAGCATCTTCACAAGGTCCTTTGCTGTTGTTCTGGGATTGATTTGGACTTTTTGCACCAGAGTACATTCATCTCTAGGAGACAGAACGCGTCTCCTTCCTGAGCGGTATGACGGCTGCTTGGTCCCATGGTGTTTATACTTGCGTACTATTGTTTGTACAAATGAACGTGGTACCTTCAGATGTTTTGAAATTGCTCCCAAGGATGAACCAGACTTCAGGAAGTCTACAGTTTTTTTTCTGAGGTCTTGGCTGATTTCTTTAGATTTTCCCATGATGTCAAGCAAAGAAGCACTGAGTTTGAAGGGTGGCCTTGAAATACACCCACAGGTACACCTCCAATTGACTGAAATTATGTCAATTAGCCTATCAGAAGCTCCTAAAGCCATTACATCATTTTCTGTTTAAAGGCACAGTCAACTTAGTGTATGTTAACTTATGACCCACTGGAATTGTGATACAGTGAATATAAGTGAAATAATCTGTCTGTAAACAATTGTTGGAAAAATTGCTTGTGTCATGCACAAAGTAGATGTCCTAACCGACTTGCCAAAACTATAGTTTGTTAACAAGAAATGTGTGGAGTGGTTGAAAAACAAGTTTTAATGTCTCCAACCTAAGTGCATGTAAATGTCCGACTTCAACTGTATATATATACATACATACACCTATACACCTTTTTTTATGTACCTTTATTGTTCCCCGCAAACCCTACCACCCCTCGGCCCAATAGGAGTAAACTAATAAATAATAACACTTAGGCTTCTATCTTCAGTTTATACATACTTTACACATTTTACAGACACAATCTATTTTACAATAGTTAAATTTGGTTTGTTTTTAGTTCTGGCCTTCCTCTATTTCTGATGTCCATCCAGTTTCTATTTGTATCTGTGCTGTTTCACAACAGTTCTGAACCTATGTACATTTCACAGACCACGAATGTTTTACATTTGTTATCTTGCTGTTATTAGTCCCCACCATTCAGCTCCATTCAACCCCTCCCATCTATCTCTTAACGCCATCCATTCTGGATTTCTATTTGCCATATATTTCTGAACTGTGCTGTGATGCTTCACAAAAGTGCTGAACCTTACTATTCTCATAGTTTCTACAGATTGTAAATTAAAGATAAATTTTTTTGCTAAAATAATTATTATATTATTGATCAATTGACTGTGATTTTTCAAATCACCAATATTGCTATCTGTAGCGTTAATTCTAGGTAAATGTTGAAGTTCTTCAGCCATTTCTGGACCTGTGATCAAAAACAAGCTAAATATGGACAGTACCAAAATAAATGATCTAATGACTCTGCCTCCTCGCAGCAAAATCTGCAGAGCTGGGAAGATTGTTCTTACTAAACGAGATGTTCTTACTAAACGACACTAACTGTGCTCCCGTCTCTTGCCTGGTAATTTTATCCACAGCACAAATATTACACCTAAATGTGCATAAATACACACTCACACTGGCATATTAACTGATATTATATTCAGATTGGGCCTTGAGCTTACCTGTATTTGTCATGATAATCCTTGTCATGATAAATATTAATAATCTATTTCAACACAACATTTGTGAAAGTCCCCAGTAGGCAGATTTAGATCACTTCCTCTACAGCTGAGGGAGGTTTTTGTTTGGCTCTGTATCACTGTGTGAATGGAGTAGCTTCATGCTGCTGACAGTAGTAATCTCCTGCATCTTCAGCTTGAACTCCACTGATGGTCAGAGTGAAATCCATATCATATCCAGTGCCTTGATATCGACCAGATGTTAAACCTGTGTTAAAGTCGATGATGAATTTAGGAGCTTCTCCAGGTTTTTGATGGTACCAGGCTAAGTCACCGTCAATGGCACTACTGGCTTTACAGCTGATCGTGGCAGACTCTCCAGACTGGACCATGACAACTGCAGGAGTCTGGGTCAATAGAATGTCCCCAGCACAGCCTGGAAGAGATGAAACAAATATGAATTTGCAGTCTTTCATTTAGATTAAACCTGTTTCAGTTCAAATACGAATATTAGAATAAAGACTTTCTGTTCAAATTAGGATAATAATATTAAAATAGAATGCTTTAAGGTCAATTACTGAAGTAATTCCTAACTTACCATTTGTGTAAAATGCAAGGACCAAGATAGTTACGGAGATAAAAGTCATTTTTGTCTTGTGTTGTGTGGCTTCTATAAAGCACACGTTTAACTCACAGGACTATAAACACTTTAAGAACACTGAAGCATGTGCTACCAATGCAAATTGTCTTCATATGCAAATGGAGCAACAGTCTGATGATACAGGACACCTGTGATATGAACGCGGTTGAAAACTCATCAGTGAGATTACCAGAATCTTAGTGTGGTTTATTTATTCATAAAAAAAGCAGTATCAATATGGCCCATATTGTAAGACAGACACTAATATAAAAACATTGTCTAGATATATTTTTGTTCACTTTAGAGTTACAGTATCTTCCTTCCCTTGTAAATACATCTGGCACCTTGTTTTTCTTGTTCTCCATGCGTTTCGTACCACCTCCACTATTGGCTCCTAACGTCCTACACAGACACAGACAAAATGTACTTTGTTAAGTAACCTTGTGTGTGCCTGATCAAAACCTTACAACGAGTAACAAGTGAGTGATTTGTCACATGAGTTGTACGTTCATCCTCCTCCATGATGTCTGACTCATATATGCTCCCAACCACTCTGTGCACTCTCACCGAGCAACTTTTGTTGTCACAAGATCTCACAGACACTCTCCCTCGCTTACACACACACACACACACACACACACACACACACACACACACACACACACACACACACACACACACACACACACACACACACACACACACACACACACACACACACACACACACACACACACACACACACACACACACACACACACACTATGTGACTGAGTGTCTGACTGAGTGACAGTGAACTGGTCACACAATGCTGTCCTTGTGCCGTACACAAAAGGTCAGATGAATCAAAGCATATGAATCACAGACTGTCTCTCCTCTCAGGCTCTCAGACATACTTCTAATCCATATCACAGCCAAATATCCTCCTCATATTCTTGGATACTACACTGGATATTGATTCACAATCTATTTGATAACATTTATGATAAATATTTAGCTGGAAATGTTAGGGAATCAGCACAGAGACATTTTTGTGAGATGGTGCTTGGTACTTGAAGAGGCTCAGGGCAGGTTATGAACGGAAACGGGAATACAACTCTTTAAAAAAAAGTGATTCCCCCATTTAGATAGACCACAAATATCAAACAAGTAAGAGTTTCTAAAATGTGTGTGTGCGTGCGGGTGAGTGACAGACAGTAGTGCCCGTAGGCGGCCCTTGCGACACTAGTCAGCCGGACCCTGGTCTATAGTATTTACATGTCATCATGACAAGTCCTCTGCCTGAAGAAAGAAACATTGGATTTCAAGTCTTCCTCATTAACTTCTCAAGTTCCATATGAAGAGCAAAGTGAGTAGAAATACATATTTTTATGTATTATCAGATTTTCCTGAATATTTTGTGATTTCTGTTTTTAGAACGTTTCTAGAATTAACTTGAGGGTTGATGAGAAAGTGAAGTCATATACAGATTTAGAAAAGAAAGCCATGTACGGAGGGGCTGGGAAAGGAAAGTCTTCCCTTTCTGATGTGCTTCCTCTGTCAGATTCGGACGACCACGTGTGTCCTCCTATTTCTATTGACAAGTCTTGGAGTATGCTCAGGAGGATTTGGGAATCCTGTCACAGATGACGTGAGCAGGCTGATGTTATTGGTAAGATACTCTATCCTGAACTCTACTATGCAAAACTAGTCTGGTGATTATTTAGAGTTTATTTTGTCCTAAAAACGACTTTAAATCTCTTCTTTTGATACAGAAAAATGGGCCAAATAATACTAATTTATTTTTTCAGAAACACAATATTCCAAAGGATTATAACATTTCTATGCATTATATTCCCAAAGAGAGGGTGAGTAGAATTTCTCAAAAACAAAACATCATGCAGAAACTTTTAGAAGGAGAGAAGTTGGGCGGTCTTAAACTTTGGCAGCATTTTTGTAGAGGAACATTTTTGTTTAATTTACAATCTGTAGATTGGAATCATATGTAACCTAGTCAGTTTTCTCCCTTTTCTTACTCCAGAGTGGTGTGTGCTGGGTTCTACTGAATATCTATCCACTGGAACAAAGCCTCAGGGAACTGGCCCGGGTGTTTGGTGCCATTTCTTCCAACAAAGATAATATTATGATCTTCATCACCATGCTGCAAAATCTACGCTTCAAATTTGATCATGAGGAGCTGGTAATGCCTGTCAGTTCTGCCAAATGTAGATCCAGTTACTGTAGACCCAGTTTATTGACTGTATTAAGTGGTGCAACCATCCTGATGTTTACTTTGTTTGTCTGTACTTCCAGGAGGCAACAATGCAAGTCTTTAAATGCCACTATAGGGCGGTCAAATGGCCGTCTGGGCAGTATTTCGACTATATCAGAGACATTTTGAATTCTGCAGCTCAGGGAGAAGGAGGATTCCGCTGTGTGCCTCCACCCTGCCCTGCCCCTACTACACCAGGTAAGAAACACGCCCCAACACACAGTATCGATTCAGCCCCAACATACAGCATTCACAAGTCTCTTCCTCACAGAGCATGTCGTTGTCTCTCTCAGGAAGTGAAGCACAGGACCATGAACAGACTCGGTCAAGGGGGAGTCTGCTGTCCCTGCTTCCGATCCCAGTCACAGCCTGCGTGTTCCTCATTGTGTGGGCGGTAAGTTAACAATGTGAATGGCTTGCTCAGGCTGTATGACAATGTCTGGCCCAGAAGACCTACAAGGTATGCTGACTCTTGTTCCAGCCCAGCGCTACTACTACACACCTAAATCAACATTTCAACTAATCATCAAATGTGTTAGTACTTGGCCAGAACAAAACCCTGTACACTGGCTCTCCAGGACTGAAGAGCACTGGTGTATGGTATTGAATTATTCAACGTGATATTCTGTTCCATAGATTAAATCTAGAAGAGGAGGCTCCCCAGAGAGTAACCTTGAGAGAGGCCATAGAAGGCTGTCCACTGATGTGGAACGGACCATAACCATCCCTATTCCACCAGTCACCAGTCCAACTGACACACCAATAATGGGGGAAGCCTGATCACCACTGAGGGAGCAGAAGAAGCCAACATCAAGCACTGCATAGAGATCAGAAAGCTCCCCGTCTGGACTGGTGTCACTCTGGACTGGTGTCACTCTGAACTGGTGTCACTGTGAACAGGTGTCACTCTGGACTGGTGTCACTCTGGACTGGTGTCACTCTGGACTGGTATCACTCTGGACTGGTGTCACTCTGGACTGGTGTCACTCTGGACTGGTATCTCTGATTCTTCTTGGGTGATATCCCTGAGAGAACAGAGCTGAAATCTCTTATTTGGTATCTTTGACATATCGGAGCTGATATCTCTATAATATATGGGCTGATATAGTGTCTCACTTAAACAAGGGACAACGGCAATAAGACATTAATCAACCGCTTACTAGAACTATATAATTTGGACTGTCATATATTTTGACACAACACCATGTATCGCAGGTTCCTACCTTGTCTATGTCTGTCTAATCAGAGATTTTGACATTACACAACATCAGAGACATTCTCTACTGAGACTGGACTTTGTTGTTGCCTAAATATCTATTGCTGCTGTGTGGCCACAGAGTGTGTGCTGACACTTTTTTGTTTCACCCCCTCTTTGAGTCACATCATCAGTGTGTGTGACCACAGTATGACAGTTTAACTGCCCGCTGTATGTGTGTGTGTGTGTGTGTGAGTAAGCTACCCTGCTCTGGATGATCTCAGTGAGGGCCATAAGAGGGGCTTGTTCTCGTCACAAAAGAAAAAAGCCGTAGGCTGAAGGAAATACCAGTTCCATGCTAACCGACAGAGACAGATCCTTATGAATCAAAAAACGTTTGATCCTCAATCCCCAGACAGCAGGAAACCATGTTTCTCTGCCATCTCCTCTCATGTTGCACTATCACACGCATTATGAAGCCTTACTACTGGGCACAGACGTCAATTCAACGTCTTTTCCAAGTTGGTTCAACTTAATTTTATTGAAACGATGTGGAAACAACGTTGATTCTATCAGTGTGTGCCCAGTGGGATAGGACTGACTGATTTCAAGCATAAGTTATGGCTGCTTTTTAACTCCCCTCTAGTGGTCAGATACAATAACTATACTTGGTTCCCTCAGCACCTTCAGTAGGTCCCAGCTGTAGCAAGACAGTCACTGTGCAGTCTGACTGAGGGAGGTTTTTGTACAGATCTGTATCACTGTGGAACACCTAGACACTTTATGTAGTGTAGTGTAGTGTAGTGTAGTGTAGTGTAGTGTAGTGTAGTGTAGTGTAGTGTAGTGTAGTGTAGTGTAGTGTAGATAAAGTGTGTATGTAGATAGTGTGTGTATGTAGATAGTGTATGTTGTAGATTGTGTATGTAGTGTATGTACTGTAGTGTAGATAGTGTATGTGGTATAAATTATGTAGATAGTTTATGTAGTGTAGATAGTGTATGTAGTGTAGTTTAGACAGTGTATGTAGTGTAAATTATGTAGATAGTTTATATAGTGTAGATGGTGTATGTAGTAGTGTAGTGTAGATAGTTTATGTAGATACTGCATGTAGACAGTGTAGGTCGTGTAGTGTAGATAGTGTATGTACTGTATATAGTGTATTTAGTGTATATAGTGTATGTAGCTAGTGTATGTAGTGTATGTACTGTAGTGTAGATAGTGTATGTGGTATAAATTATGTAGATAGTTTATGTAGTGTATGTAGTGTAAATTATGTAGATAGTTTATATAGTGTAGATGGTGTATGTAGTAGTGTAGTGTAGATAGTTTATGTAGATACTGCATGTAGACAGTGTAGGTCGTGTAGTGTAGATAGTGTATGTAGTATATATAGTGTATTTAGTGTATATAGTGTATGTAGCTAGTGTATGTAGTGTAGATAGATAGTGTATGTAGACAGTGTATGTAGATAGTGTAGATCATGTATGTAGTGTAGGTAGTGTAGTGTAGATCAGGTATGTAGTGTAGGTAGTGTAGTGTAGATAGTGTATGTAGATAGTGTATGCAGTGTAGTGTAGATAGTGTATATAGACAGTGTAGATAGTATATGTAGTGTATGTAGTGTAGATCGTGTAGTGTAGATAGTGTATTTAGATCATGTAGATAGTGTATGTAGTGTAAATAATGTAGATAGTGTAGGTATGTCGTGCAGATAGTGTATGTAGATCATCTATGTAGATAGTGTAGATAGTGTATTTAGATAGTGTATGTAGTGTACATTATGTAGATAGTTTATATAGTGTATGTAGTAGTGTAGTGTAGATAGTTTATGTAGATACTGTATGTAGTGTACATGTGTCTCATGTTTGAGTCCAGCGTCATTCACAGTCTCATTCACAGATCTAGCCGTTAGTAATCTGCTCATGAAAAAAAGTTAATATAATGCTAGAAGATTGCATCAATTTAAATCAGACATTTGGTTAAAGGTCCATATGAGGACTTGTTTTGGGGGCTGAAGTGATTGTAACTTTGAAGTAATGTTGAGGTCATAACATATTTTGTTTTACTCCTATGGATCTTGCTTTGCATATGGACAGGTATTGTGTTTCAAAACATCAAGTAACTTTAATTGACACTTTCAGGCCATGACAAATATAACAAGTCATAACCATGATGATGATGATGATGATGGTCATGTGATCTGAATGATTGCTTTGTAACCATGTTGTATCACGTCACCGTTGACCTCCTCTAGTGACCAGTGTTCTATGTCACTGTCTCTTCCCGATCAGACACTGCAATCTGACCGAGGGAGATTTTTGTATGGCTCTCTATCACTTTGTGAACACATTACCACTGTGCCAACTCTGACAGTAGTAATCTCCTGCATCTTCAGCCTGGACTCCACTGATGGTTAAAGTGAAGTCACTATGAGATCCACTACCGCTGAATCTAGATGAATCTAGAGTCCCAGACTGAAGTGTTGTAGCATATAAAATAAGGAGTTTAGGAGGTCCTCCAGGCAAGACGGTGAGAAGAGGTCCCTGCATTATACACATTACTGCTGGTTTTACAGGTCAGATAGACTGTCTGTCCTGGGAGAACAGCTTTCACTGCAGGAGTCTGAGTCACAGTGTACTGTCCTCTGGATTCTGAAACACTTCATAAAAACATTTCTATGAATTAAATATTACATATAGTAATGAATAGTTCTGAATATAAATATGATTATTGATCTACATTACTGTGGTGTAGATTTAATTAATTTTCAACAATAAAGTCAGCAGCAAGCAAGTGTCCAGATGAAGATGGTGATAAAAGTCATGGTTGTTGTGGGTTCTGTTGTCACGAAGGACAGCTCTCAGTCATGAAGTGTTAAACTCACAGGGTGGTAAACACTCAGAGCAGGGGAGATGCATTATTCAAATGAATGTTTTAAGTCTATTTCCGTTTCCAGGAAGGCCCACATCTTTACAATGGATTTTATCATGCATGTGCTCATTTTTATAACATCAAACAGCAACTCTTTAATCACATCACTAATGTATGACGTTTGTTAGGCACACCAACATTATATCGTTATTCTGATGATGATCAGATATAATGAACTGTCTGTTCACTCATGCTCGGTCTCTGATATAAGTTCCTCTAATCAGTTAGTGAACACTTCTCTAAACTAAAGCTGGTAGGATTCCTCTGGTAGTGTTGTCTGTCCTCTGTGACTTTACCTCCACTGTTAAATCTGAGATCAACATGTTTAATAAAGGAATATACAACATGATCACTATCACTACTGCTGCTGCTGTTGTCTTTCATATGGACAATATGGAGGAATACTAGCAACACTGATCTAATGCTGGACTGTACCTCCAGACTAGGAGAACCTGATACACAGAGGAAGGAAAAATACTACTATCTGGATTTAAGACACAATTCATATTTGTATTATCTAGAAACAGCTAATATGAAGTGTTTGTTCTACCTGGAAGATGGTAAAGTGTATTTGTATTTAGTGTGATTCTGTATGAGTGATCTTCACTGTAACAGCTGCAGCAACACAACACAGAGAGGTTTTTGTACCAGCAGTAATAGGGAATGTATCACTGTGGTGGACTTTTGGTAGCGGCACCAGACTAGATGTTGGAAGTAAGTAAACACCAAATTAACTGTTTTATACACCTTTTGATGTTGTGAGTCAATTTCTCTATCAATTTCTCCTTTATACTGAGGATATGTTTTCATACATTTTTTTGTGATAAGAGTGATTAGTCTACATTTTACATTAGTTGTATGAATAAACATACGTCACCAATTAGGAAATGCACACGAAAAAGTAGGTTTTGCTAAATGTTATGAAAAACAAAACAAAAAACAACTTATTTAAAATTAAGAAGATAAAATAGTGTATGGCAAGTATTCATACCATAGTGGAGTTAATTATTTGAACCACAGACGACAGAAATTCAGCTTGTCCAAAAGTCAGGAGGTTTTTGTACCAGCAGTAATAGGGGTTGTATCACTGTGGTTGACCTTTGGTAGCGCCACCAGACTAGATGTTGGAAGTAAGTAACAATCTCTCTTGATATTTCTTTCTGATTACACTTATTAAGTATGTTAATCTTAAATTCTGTCTCTATAAAAATATAGAGATTTTAGAAGGAAAAATTATCTATACATTGCTTTGACTGAGACTTCTTTCAACAGTTTATTGAATCAAAATGTTAAATTGTAGGCATTTATTTACATGTCTGTTTTGTATGATTGCAGAATATAACTCTTAATTCTGGTAAAATAACTATTTAATAGTATTGGATATAGTAGTCATTATTGTTGCATTGAGTTCATGGTAGCCTTCACTTTTAGTGTGAATACGAACGGTCTCAGTTATGTTTGTAACATACTTCATGATCTAAAATGCTTGATATTTTATAAAAACTAATTTATGCTCTAATTCTGCAAATACTATAAATATGAGTAGGCTATTTTGATCAGATCCATTCCTAAACAATATCTGTATAACATGTTTAACTGACAGTTATTTTACCACTTTATACTTGTTTGGTTCATCAATCTGCTTTGTATCATATTACTTTAGTGTTTTCTCCACATCTTTCAAACAATCTAACTTTATATTAATATTTTGAAGGTATTTTCAATTCACTTTATTTTGATGTGTACTTTTCTGAAGAGAATCTCTTAGTGTAGCTGTACTTGATGCAGTTACTTAGTTAATGTGTTCTGTCTGTTCCAGGTAACAGTGCCCCCACCCTGACCGTCCTGCCCCCCTCTAGTGAGGAGCTGTCCAGTACAACAACAGCCACACTGATGTGTCTGGCCAACAAGGGCTTCCCCTCAGACTGGACCATAAGATGGAAAGTGGACGGGACCAGCCAGAAGCAGGAGGCCAGTCCCAGGGTTCTGGAGAAGGATGGTCTGTACAGCTGGAGCAGCACCCTGACTCTCACTGTCCAGGAGTGGACCAAGGCAGGAGAGGTGACCTGTGAAGCCCAACAGATATCCCAGACTCCGGTCACCAAGACCTTGAGGAGGGCTGACTGTTCTGGGTAGGACCCCTCAGTCACACACCCCTGTGGAGCGAGGTAGCTGGTTCCTCTGCTTTGACTCTGTTCTGAGATCAGATGTTCTCTGTCTTATTGATCACTGACATGTAGACTAACAGGGGGCTTTGCTTGAGTCATTGTGTCAATCCTCTCTGTAGACTGAGGTTGTATCAGTGTTAGATTTGATGTGTTCTGTTTTATTACTTTTAGATACTGTAGAAATGATTTGCTTTGATGCTTTGATTACTAGACGACAATAAAGACTTCTCGTTGGAACAAAGCTTTTTGTTGTTGTCAGTAATTTGATTTTAGTCTTAAATGTTGTATGAAATAGAAATAGATTCATAAAACCTATCAGACCTAAATGTCACTGCTTAGTTATTTAGGTTCTCACTTGAAACAAGATCGTCATCAAACTGTAGTTCACAGCAACACAAGATGCTACGATGTTTACAGATTAACAGAAGAACTATCCACTTGTAGTAGATTGTACGCTTTATTCATATTTCCGAAATGTTTTTGACCTGCTTGACTTCTAGACTTATAAAGACAGTAATCTAAGATGTTATTGATATCTTGGACTCTCACCAATGTAATCATACCGGCATTTAGCCCACCTGGGGACAGAATGAGTATCTGGTGACAGTGCTGCTCTATTCTAGGACAAGCAGAACCACCCAGCCCTGTCTATGTAAATCTCAGTTTCAATCCCACAGTTCCCAGTCTAGTTTCATTTTCACTGCCTGGATAGAGCCAGATGTGAGTGGGTGGACTCATTTTACTGCAACCTCTATGGTGGATTCAAGGAGGGAGACATTCTTACAATGAATAAATCACCATTTAATAGATGACATATAAGATGGGTATGACTAAAGACAGGCATTGACCGTTACTGACGTGTCTAATGTCTGAGCTCTACATCTTTTTGCTTTCATACAGGGGAAGTAGGGGCTGAAATGTTTCTCATTTGAATATGCAAATGTTTTGACTTTTGTAACTCGGTGGGGTTACTTTTTATGTTTACACATTGGTGTCATGACAATGTAGCAATAATCATCTGTAATTTAATCAGGATGATGATGACGGCAGAGAACATTTTCTCTGAATGATCGATTTCTAATCATATTGTCACATGCCAGAGTTGATCTCCTCTACCGATCAGTGTTCCATGTCAGCATCTCTGCCAACTCAGCACCTGCAGTAGGTCCCAGCTGTATCAGTACAGTCACTGTGCAGTCTGACTGAGGGAAGTTGTTGCTCTTTACCACTGTGTGAACACATGGCAACTCGGACAGTAGTAATCTCCTGCATCTTCAGCCTGGACTCTAACGATGGTCAGAGTGACGTCACTCCCAGATCCACTGTCACTGAACTTAGATGGAGTCCCAGACTGATGAGTTTAGGAGTTCCTCCAGCTTTTTGTTGATACCAGGCTAGGTTATTTCCATGCACATTACTGCTGGTTTTACAGTTCAGAGGGACTGTCTTTCCTGGGAGAACAGCTTTCACTGCAGGAGTCTGATTTACAGTGTACTGTCCACTTGATTCTGAAAAATTAACGAAAAACACAAATCATTATAAAATGTTCACCCTCTATCATCCAGAAAGTGAGGTCCATACAGGTGCATCAAAGCTGGCACCGAGAGACCGAAAAACAGCTTCTATCTCAAGGCCATCAGACTGTTAAATAGCCATCACTAGCCGGCCTCCACCCAGTAACCTGCCTTGAACTTAGTCACTATCACTAGCCGGCTCACACCCTGTTACTCAACCCTGCACCTTAGAAGCTGCTGTCCTTTCTACGTACATAGACATGGAATCACTGGTCTCTTAAATATTGGAACACTGGTAACTTTTAAAAATGTTTACATACTTTTTAAAAACAAATTTCTTATGTACAGTGCTTTCAGAACGTATTCAGACCTCTTGACCTTTTCCACATTTTGTTACAGCCGTATTCTAAAATGGATTAAATCAATTTTTTTCCCTCATCACTCTACACACAATTTTTAAAAAGCTTGGCACGCATGTATTTAGGGAGTTCCTCCCATTCTTCTTTGCAGATCCTCTCAAGCTCTGTCAGGTTTGATCGGGAGCATCGCTACATAGCTATTTTCAGGTCTCTCCAGAGATGTTTGATCGGGTTGAAGTCCGGGCTCCGGCTGTGCCACTCAAGGACATTCCGAGACTTGTCCTGAAGCCACTCCTGCATTGTCTTGACTGTGTGCTTAGGGTCGTTGTCCTGTTGGAAGGTGAACATTCGCAAAGATAAAGAAATAAATAAACAGCTGTGCAGCGACGCTCCCCATCCAACCTGACAGAGCTTGAGAGGATCTGCAAAAAAGAATGGGAGTAACTCCCCAAATACAGGTGTGCCAAACTTGTAGCGTCATACCCAAGAAGACTCAAGGCTGTAATCACTGCCAAAGGTGCTACAACAAAGTACTGAGTAAAGGGTCTGAACACTTATGTAAATGTGATATTTCAGTTTCATTTTTTTTTATTAGCAAAAATAATATTTAAAAAACTGCTTTTGCTTTGTCATTATGGGGTATTGTGCATAGATTGATGAAAAAAACAAACATTTAATCCATTTTAGAATAAGGCTGTAACGTAACAAAATGTGGAAAAAGTCAAGGGGTCTGAATACTTTCCAAAGGCACTGTACATAGGAAATGGTTAGAGCTAGGTTTAGCGTTAGTAGATAGTTAGTTGAAATGTTACTAATAGTCTGTAGAGCACACTTTATTTGGATAGTCCAGATATTCCATCTGTAACTGCTCTACAGATGGTCACACACTATCTGTTGTTAAGCAACTGCTGGCTAATGGTACAGTTAGGGTTAGGTTTACAATAAGGGTAAGGGTTAATGTTAGGGTTAGGGTAGGGGTTAATGTTAGGGTTAGGGTAGGGGTTAATGTTAGGGTTAGGGTAAGGGGTTAATGTTAGGGTTAGGGTAAGGGTTAATGTTAGGGTTAGGGTAGGGGTTAATGTTAGGGTTATGGTAGGGGTTAATGTTAGGGTTAGGGTAGGGGTTAATGTTAGGGTTAGGGTAAGGGTTAATGTTAGGGTTAGAGTAGGGGTTAATGTTAGGGTAAGGGTTAATGTTAGGGTTAGGGTAGGGGTTAATGTTAGGGTTAGGGTAAGGGTTAATGTTAGGGTTAGGGTAGGGGTTAATGTTAGGGTAAGGGTTAATGTTAGGGTTAGGGTAGGGGTTAATGTTAGGGTTAGGGTTAGGGTAAGGGTTAATTTTAGGGTAAGGGTTAGGGTAAGGGTTCATGTTAGGGTTAGGGTAGGGGTTAATGTAATGGTTAGGGTAGGGGTTAATGTTAGGGTTAGGGTAAGGGTTAATGTTAGGGTTAGGGTTAGGGTAAGGGTTAATGTTAGGGTTAGGGTAGGGGTTAATGTTAGGGTTAGGGTAAGTGTTAATGTTAATGTTAGGGTTAGGGTATGGGTTAATGTTAGGGTTAGGGTAAGGGTTAATGTTAGGGTTAGGGTAAGGGTTAATGTTAGGGTTAGGGTAAGGGTTAATGTTAGGGTTAGGGTAGGGGTTAATGTTAGGGTTAGGGTAGGGGTTAATGTTAGGGTTAGGGTAAGGGTTAATGTTAGGGTTAGGGTAAGGGTTAATGTTAGGGTTAGGGTAAGGGTTAATGTTAGGGTTAGGGTAGGGGTTAATGTTAGGGTTAGGGTAGGGGTTAATGTTAGGGTTAGGGTAGGGGTTAATGTTAGGGTTAGGGTAAGGGTTAATGTTAGGGTTAGAGTAAGGGTTAATGTTAGGGTTAGGGTAAGGGTTAATGTTAGGGTTAGGGTAAGGGTTAATGTTAGGGTTAGGGTAAGGGTTAATGTTAGGGTTAAGGTAAAGGTAAAGTGTAGGGTTAGGTTTAGGGTTAAAAAAAAGAAGGTTAGGGTTAGGGTTAGTAGTGGTTAGAGCGTTGGGCTAGTAACCGGAAGGTTGCAAGTTCAAATCCCCGAGCTGACAAGGTACAAATCTGTTGTTCTGCCCCTGAACAGGCAGTTAACCCACTGTTCCTAGGCTGTCATTGAAAATAAGAATTTGTTCTTTACTGACTTGCCTAGTTAAATAAAGGAAAAAATTTAAATTAAAATCCTGTACTTGTCCCGCAGATGTGATGAACCGATCCTGTGCAGTGTACAGTGGTCTGCCACTGCAAGGACGATCAGCTGTCCGTCCTGTCTCCCTGTAGCTCTGTCTTAGGCGTCTAACAAGACAGACATTGCAACGTATTGCCCTGGCCACATCTGCAGTCCTCATGCCTCTTTGCAGCATGCCGAAGGCACATTCACGCAGATGAGCAGGGACCCTTGGCATATTTCTTTTGGTGTTTTCCAGTCAGTAGAAAGGCCTCTTTAGTGTCCTAAGTTTTCATAACTGTGACCTTAATTGCCTACCTAAGCTGTTCCACAGGTGCATGTTCATTAATTGTTTATGTTCATTGAGCAAGCATGGGAAACAGTGTTTAAACCTTTTACAATGAAGATCTGTGAAGTTATTTGGATATTTACGAATTATCTTTGAAAGACAGGGTCCTGAAAAAGGGACGTTTCTTTTTTTGCTGAGTTTATATATTGTCATATATTGCTGTTGACTGAGCCTTCTTTCAAATATTCTGGTACGACAAGTATGGTATCTGTTATTGTAGTCATAATTTCATTGAGTTTATGATAGCCACAATATTAATGTGAAGATAAATGATCTACGTTATGTTTGTGTCCAACCGCTTGGCTTCTGCAAATACTATTAATATGAGTTTTCTGATCAGATACGTTCCTAAAAACACATCTGTATGGCAAAGTAATGCTAATATTAAACACATACTTGTATACTTTATACTTATAATTTGTTTAATATCATGTTGCTGTTTAGGTTTTCTTTACATCTTTCAGCAATCTAACTTTTATATTCATATACAGTTTTAGAAGTAATTTCCAAAGTGATTTGTTTTGATGTAATTGATGAGTCCTGCCCCCCTCTAGTGAGAAGCTGTCCAGTATAACAACAGCCACACTGACATGTCTGGCCAACAAGAGCTTCCCCTCAGACTGGACCTTGAGCTGGAAAGTGGACCAGCCAGAAGCAGGAGACCAGTCCCAGGGTCCTGGAGAAGGACGGTCTGTACAGCTGGAGCAGCACCCTGGCTCTCACTGTCCAGGGGTGTATTCAAAACACAGGTCATCTTTAGGGATTTTGATCAATGCACATCATCTCTATTTAGATTGGTTGATGGTTTTCCTTGAGTTACTCAACAGAGACAACATGTAGTTAATGTTAAGTAGAAACATTTAGTGATCAGTTATGATCTAAGGTCTTCTAGACATAGCTCTAGTTTGACTCTATTGTTGTTCAGCTCTACTACACACTGTGTCATTGTACTGAATCATCTCCTCCCCTCAGCACCTGCTGTAGGTCACAGCTGTATCAGTACAGCCACTGTGCAGTCTGACTGAGGGAGGTTTTTGTACGGCTCTGTATCACTGTGTGAACACATTACCACTGCTGTGGTAACTCTGACAGTAGTAATCTCCTGCATCTTCAGCCTGGACTCCACTGATGGTCAGAGTGAAGTCACTCCCAGATCCACTGCCACTGAATCTAGATGGAGTCCCAGAATGGAGTGTGTTCCCTGGGAGCATCATGAGTTTGGGGTTTTCTCCTGGTTTCTGTTGGTACCAGGATAGACACTGATGGCCCCATGACTGACCATTGTAACAATCACCATACACATTACTGCTGGCTTTACAGTTTAGAGAAATTGAGTGTCCTGGGAGAACAGCTTTCTCTGCAGGAGTCTGAGTCACAATGATCTGTCCTCTGAGTCTGAAACAGAGAGCAAATAATTGTATCACCAGGTATTAATAGCACATTCTTAACTATCAGTTCACTCAGACTGATTACTTTTCAATATAGAAACATGGAATTTTATTCACCCTTGAAGTAGAGGGCAAGTGCCCAGATGCAGATGGTGATAAAAGTCATTGTTGATGTGGGTTCTGTTGTCATGAAGGACAGCTCTCAGTCATGAAGTGTTAAACTCACAGGGATATAAACACTCCCAGACCACTGAAGCATGTGCTGCCAATGCAAAGTGTCCTCTCTATGCAAACAGACTTTCATGGTCCCACAGGGAAACTGTAGTTGAAGAGATCTGTGTGAGCAGCTGACCTCGAAAAAGGTTGAGAGCTGATTGTCCAGCCAATCATGGCCTTGATTGGTAAACAAGCCTCAGCTGGAATCATTTAAAGACTGAGAAGGTGCTGGAATATAGAAGGGTGTGGCATGAACAATGTGTTGCGCTAACTCTCAGGAGTTTAAGAAATATATAATTGAGTTAGAGTTCAAACCTTTGACCACATCTTGACTTTATTATTCTGGTTTTATTGTTCAATCAGATCGGATAGGTCAACTGGACAGGGTGGTGGTTGTGCTATGTTCATAAGGGATGGTCTTGTGTATCATAATATACCTGTCCCATCTGAATATGAATGTGTGATGGTGGAAACATACATTGCAGGTAGTAAAATTAGGTTGCACAATTTTTTACAACTGTCTGTAGCGATGTGTGATGAAATACACATAATAGTTTATGGAGGAAGCACACATACAGATGATAATGTTACTATTGTGGAATATATGATGGACACAAAGCATTAGTATGTCTTAACGATGGATGTGGTACCAGAGTCGATGTTGTTAGAGGGGTTACATCCTGCCTGGACCTCACACTGGCTTCTAACTCTGTTGCATCTATGTGTGAATGGAATGGATGATTCGAATGTTGGAAGTGATCATTTCCCAATTTCGTGTACCATGACCTTTGATGTCACTATTCCAGATGAGATCCTGTTCACAAGATGGGGATTTCATAAAGTAGACTGGGAAAAAGGGATCACTACTTAAAGTCTGTTGGAGAGTTGTCTTTGGAGAGGCCGGTTGATGTATTTGCTGCTTCTGTGACCTCTCTGATATTGAGTGCTGTGAGTTTATACGTACCAGTGAGTGAAGAGTGTGAGAACAGGAAGGTTGTTTCTTGGTGGACTGAGGGGTGCACTGCGGCTATGGGAGAAATAAATAGGGTTTACTGAGTGTTGTGTAGGAACTTGATTCCCGAGAATCTAATTGGTTGCCAAACAAAAATAACTTTAGCATGTAAGGTCACGAAGTCTGTCAAGAGAAATGCATGGAGACAGTTCTGCTCTACGATAGGCAGGGGGATGTATGGTCTGTGTTGAAGAAGATGACTTAAAGAAGCAAGTCCACTCGAATTCCAGTTTTGGTTGTGGGTCAAAAACTGTACGTAACTGAAAGAAAAAGTTGACTTGTTGGAAGACATTTGCTAGAGAACATAATGGATTTACTTTAGATGAAGTATGTAAGCAACACAGGTGTGAGCTTTTAAATGCTCATGTTAATGTGTATAAGACAAGGCATAGTGTTGACTCTTCTTTGGATGCTGTTTTTACCATACATGAGATGCATTCAGCCTTTAATAAGCTGTGGATATACAGCCCTAGGTCATGATCAGTTGTGCTTTGTAATGTTTAAGCGTATACCTGATGAGGTAATGGAGTGTATCTGTTTACTGCATGTCTTTGAAGAATCAGAGGCAGTTTGCCAGACACATTACGCCTAGTCCTGGACTGAATATCTTTATAGATTAAGTGTAACTAGTTGTTTATCCTGTGTGTATTGTTGATATGAAATATGTTAACTGATAATGCAGTGTCTCTTCTTTCCTCTCCGCTACAGCACCCTGAGCAAGGCACGCTGGGAAAGGGGAGAGGTGTACACCTGCAGGGTGGTCCTCGACGATATCAGTGAATTCCGCCGCATTCCAGAAAAGTCACTGTTGTCTAGAGACGGGAGAGGCAATTGTAGGGGGCTAGAGAGTCCCCACATGGTGCTAGATCTGGAAACAATGTTTTAGAGCTGACTGTTATAGTATAATAGTGAATAATATCATTAGTGCTGTGTGCTAAATTAACTACTTTGAGATTAAGTTGTACATGTCTTCTTTCCTCTGAGATCAGATACAGTTTGTTTTAATTGAAATATAACCACAAAAGTTACTTTAATCACGATTACTGTGATCACAGTCTAATGAAGGCAGAACATTTGATAAAAATTTTGATTAAAAAGGAACCTAACCTAAGATCTGCTCTCAGAACACTGCTAAACAGTACACTTCCATAACTTATTGATTATTAAATGTGTATTTACTAATATTCTGCTATGGTTTTTAACCATGTGTGGTCTACACTGTAGCTTCCCTGGGTTTTCTCTACCTTCAACCCCCTGGGGACAGAATGAACATCTGGTAACTCTACTGCTCTATTCTGGGACAAGCAGAACCACCCAACCCTGCCTATGCAAATCTCAGTTTCACTCAAATCAAGTCAAATGTATTTATAAAGCCCTTCTTACAGCAGCTGATATCTCAAAGTGCTGTACAGAAACCCAGCCTAAAACCCCAAACAGCAAGCAATGCAGGTGTAGAAGCACGGTGGCTAGGAAAAACTCCCTAGAAAGGCCAGAACCTAGGAAGAAACCTAGAAAGGAACCAGGCAATGAGGGGAGGCCAGTCCTCTTCTGGCTGTGCCGGGTGGAGATTATAACAGAACATGGCCAAGATGTTGAAATGTTCATAAATTACCAGCATGGTCAAATAATAATAATCCCAGTAGTTGTCGAGGGTGCAACAAGTCAGCACCTCAGGAGTAAATGTCTGTTGGTTTTCAAAGCCGATCATTAAGAGTATCTTTACCGCTCCTGCTGTCTCTAGAGAGTTGAAAACAGCAGGTCTGGGACAGGTAGTACGTCCGGTGAACAGGTCAGGGTTCCATAGCCGCAGCAGAACAGTTGAAACTGGAGCAGCAGCACGGCCAGGTGGACTGGGGAGGACAGCAAGGAGTCATCATGCCAGGTAGTCCTGAGGCATGGTCCTAGGGCTCAGGTCCTCCGAGAGAGAAAGAGAATTATAGAGAGCATACTTAAATTCACACAGGACACTGGATAAGACAAGATAAGTATTCCAGATATAAAAGACTGACCCCAGCCCCCCGACACAAACTACTGCAGCATAAATACAGGAGGCTGAGACAGGAGGAGTCAGGAGACACTGTGGCCCCATCCGATGATACCCCCGGACAGGGCCAAACAGGCAGGATATAACCCCACCCACTTTGCCAAAGCACAGCGCCCACACCACTAGAGAGATGTCTTCAACCACCAACTTACCATCCTGAGACAAGGCCGAGTATGGCCCACAAATATCTCCGCCACGGCACAACCCAAGGGGGGGGCGCCAACCCAGACAGGAGATCACGTCAGTGACTCAACCCACTCAAGTGACACACCCCTCCAGGGACGGCATGGAAGAGCACCAGTAAGCCAGTGACTCAGCCCCTGTAATAGGGTTAGAGGCAGAGAATCCCAGTGGAGAGAGGGGAACCGGCCAGGCAGAAACAGCAAGGGCGGTTCGTTGCTCTAGAGCCTTTCCGTTCACCTTCAGACTCCTGGGCCAGACTACACTCAATCATATGACCTACTGAAGAGATGAGTCTTCAGTAAAGACTTAAAGGTTGAGACCGAGTCTGCGTCTCTCACATTGGGTAGGCAGACCGTTCCATAAAAATGGAGCTCATTCGGAGAAAGACCTGCCTCCAGCTGTTTGCTTAGAAATTCTAGGGACAATTAGGAGGCCTGTGTCTTGTGACCGTAGCGTACATGTAGGTATGTACGGCAGGACCAAATCGGAAAGATAGGTAGGCGCAAGCCCATGTAATGCTTTGTAGGTTAGCAGTAAAACCTTGAAATCAGCCCTTGCCTTAACAGGAAGCCAGTGTAGAGAGGCTAGCACTGGAGTAATATCACATTTTTCCCACAACTCCAACTGATAACACAGCCACAAAGTAAAAATTCAGTTGACAAATTAGCTTTTTGGTCTTAAATTTAAGGTGGGGTTTGTCAGAATAATGACTTTATTTCTGTGTTAAGTAGTGACGACCCAGTTTCACTCTCTGAAATACCCTAGACTGGTACAGATGTGGAGAGAGGGGTTGGGCTGGTTTTAACTTCTATAGTTGATTGGCTTCTGATATTTTTTCTATGATAACTACTACCCTAACTCATGGAATTGTTCTAAAATAGTAATAACATGGTCCAAAAAGCAATTTCATTCTCTATTTTAGGACACCTGGGGCATCAGTGTAAAAATTGTGTGGCGCAATCATTGGATTAAAACAGATCGATTGCAATTAGGAGGACTTTTTTCTAATGTCTGAGCCCCACATCTTGTTCCTGATTGACAGATCCGGCAGTCTGTAACCTGCTCATAATAATTAATAATTCTAAATGATCAGATAAATTTTTATCACACCATATGAGGACTTTTAGTGGGCTGAAATGTTTGTAATGTTGATTTAAAATGTGATGATTTAATATTTTGACTTCCGTGGGGTTACTTATGTACGTACACTGAACAAAAATATAAATGCAACATGTAAAGTGTGGGTCCCATGTTTCATGAGCTGAAATAAAATATTCCAGAAATTGTCCATAATTATGCACAACTAGCTAATTTCTCTTAAATTTTGTGCACAAATGTATTTACATCCCTGTTAGTGAGCATTTCTCCTGTACCAAGATAATCCATCCACCTGACATGTGTGGCATATCAAGAAGACAACTAAACAGCATGATTATTATACAGGTGCACCTTGTGCTGGGGAAAATAAAAGGCCACTCTAAAATGTGTAGTTTGTCACACAATACAATGCCACAGATGTATCAAGCTGTGAGGGAGCGTGCAACTGGCATGCTGACTGCAGGAATGTCCACCAGAGCTGTTGCCAGAGAATGTAATGTTCAACGTCGTTTCAGAGAATTTGGCAGTACGTCCAACCAGCCTCACAACCGCAGACCACGTGTATGGCATTATGTGGGCGAGCAGTTTGCTAATGTCAACTTTGGTAATGGAGTGCCCCATGGTGGCCGTGGGGTGATGGTATGGGCAGGCATAAGCTCTGGAATGGCCTGCATTCTCGCCAGACATGTCACGCATTGGGATGCGTTTGGGATGCTCTGGATCGACATGTACAACAGCGTGTTCCAGTTCCCGTTTTATCTCCATCTCTACATTCAAAGACAAAATCATGGACACTTTTTCTGAAACTTGTGGCTGATTCGTGTGACATATTGTTGTTTCTACCTTTTGCTCTTTGTGCTGTTGTCTGTGCCTAACAATGTTTGTACCATGCTTGTGCTGCTACCATGTTGTGCTGCTGCCATGTGTTGCTACAGTGTTGTCATGTTGTGTTGCTACCATGCTGTTTTGTCATTTGTTGGTGTCGTGCTGTGTTGTCTTAGGTCTCTCTTTATGTAGTGTTGTGGTGTCTCTCTTGTCATGGTGTGTTTTGTCTTATATTTTTCTTTTTAATTCCAGCCCCTGCAGGAGGCCTTTTGCCTCTTGGTAGCCCGTCATTTTAAATAAAAATTTGCTGTTAACTGACTTGCCGAGTTAAATAAAAATATCCAGCAACTTCACAAAGCATTTGAAGAGGATTGCGACAACATTCCACAGGCCACAATCAACTCTATGCGAAGGGGATGTCGCACTGCATGAGGCATCTTTTCTGCTACTCTCATGTTTTCAAACATAATTAAAAGGGCATCTGATCCAACAAATACTTTGCAATCATTTCTACAACTGAATGAGCCTGTAGCTCCAATACCAGTGAGAATAATTAGTGATATTAGATAATAAACCTCTAAGATCTGCTCTCAGAACTCACACTGCTAAACAATTACTTTCCAAAACACATGTATTTATGTTTCATTCCCAATATGGCGACAGTGCTGCTCTATTCTGGGACAAGCAGAACCATCCTGCCCTGTCTATGTACATCTCAGTTTCACTCACACAGCTACCAGTCAAGCGTTGAACAGTTTCGCTGAGTAAAATACCCTGGACTGGGCCAGATGTGAGGGAGTGGACTGGTTTAACATCTATGGTGGATTCACCATGTAATTAATGACAGATTAAACAGATATGATACTTTATGATAACAGTGTGTAGTGTATGTCTCTACATCAATGTGTCTCATGTTTGAGCCCAGCATCATGTCTCATTCACAGATCTAACAGCTCATGAAAAGAGTTAATACATGCTAGATGATCACATCATTAACTGGTTGTGAAGTGCATGTAGGGAATTGGTTTGGGGGGCTGATACTTTTCCTCTTACTTCTGTACATCTTACTCTACTATGGACTGGTATTGTCTTCAAAAACTACAAATAACTTTTATATACACTTTCAATTCATGTCCAAAATAACAAGTTACAACCATGATGATGATAATAATGACGATGATTATGATGATGATGATGACGACGTTGGAGAACGTGTGTTCTGAATGATACTTTCTAACCATTTTCAAAGTTGACCTCCTCTACTGATCAGTCTTCCATGTCACTGTCTCTTCCCCCTCAGCACCTGCAGTAGGTCCCAGCTGTATCAGTACAGTCACTGTGCAGTCTGTCGGGGGAGGTTTTTGTACGACTATATCACTGTGTGAACAATCCACTACTGTGGTAATTCTAACAGTAGTAATCTCCTGCATCTTCAGCCTGGACTCCACTGATGGTCAGAGTGAAGTCACTCCCAGATCCACTACCACTGAATCCAGATGGGGTCTATGGAGTTTAGGAGCTCCTCCAGGTTTCTGTTGGTACCAGGCTAGGCAGGGATAAGAGCCATACATCAGCTGATGTACGAAGGGCTATATAAATAAATTTGATTTGATTTGATTTGATACACATCACTGCTGGTTTGATAGTTCAGAGCGACTGTCTGTCCAACATGAACACATTTCACTGTAGGAGTCTGAGTCAGAGTGTACTGTCCACTGGATTCTGAAACAAAGAGAGAAAAAAAATGTATATCACCAGGAATAAATAGCACATTCTCAACAACATTTCAGTTTACTCATTGCCCTACTTTTTAGCATAAAAACATATGACTTTCAATTTTTTTTTACCCTTCATGTAGAATACACAAATCCAGATGAATATGGTGATAGAAGTCATGGTTGTTGTGGGTTCTGTTGTCTTGAAGGACAGCTCTCAGTCATGAAGTGTTAAACTCACAAGGCTATGAACACTCCCAAACCACTGAAGCATTTGCTGCCAATGCAAATTGTCCTATGTAAATTATATTCCTAGTAAGGACCCACATTCATAAGATTATACAGAAACAGACTCTTTAATAATGTTTTAAGTACCTTATACTGTAAATCAGTGACCCAAGGTGATAATACTCATAGCAAAAAACTATCCGTCCTTATTGTATTATACTGTACAAGTACTGCAGCACTATCAGTCCCGACTGTATTAAAATAGTACTTCGGTATTATCTGTCCCTATTGTATTATACTAGTACTTCAGTACTATCAGTCTATATTGTATTATACTAGTACTTCAGTACTATCAGCCCCTATTGTATTATACTAGTATGTCAGTATTACCAGTCCCTATTGTATTATACTAGTACCACAGCATTATCAGTCCCTATTGTATTGTACTAGTACTTCAGTGCTATCAGTCCCTATTGTATTAAAATAGTATGTCAGTACTATCAGTCCCTATTGTATTATAATATACTAGTCCTTCAGTACTATCAGTCCCTATTGTAATACACTATAGTACTTTAGTACTATAAGTCCCTATTGTATTATACTAGTACTTCAGCTCTATCCATCCCTATTGTATTATACTAGTACTTCAGTACTATAGGTCCCTGTTGACCTCTCTGTAGACCTTTATGTGATAAACAGAGAGGTCTACTTTCTTGGGGACATGAATATTGACTGGTTTTCATCAAGCTGTCCATTCAAGAGGAAGCTTCTTACTGTAACCAGTGCCTGTAATCTGGTTCAGGTTATTAATCAACCTACCAGTGTGTTTACCAACGCTACAGGAACAATATCATCCACATGTATCGATTACATTTTTACTAATACTGTAGAACTTTGTTCTAAAGCTGTATCCGTACCCATTGGCTGCAGTTATCACAATATAGTAGCTATATCCAGGAAAGCCAAAGTTCCAACAGCTGGGCCTTAATTAGTGTTTAAGAGATCATACAACAGATTTTGCTGGGACTCTTATGTGGATGATGTTAAAAATATTTGTTGGTCTGATGTGATTCACGAGGAGCATCCAGAAGCTGCACTTGATGAATTATTGATAAACATGCACCTGTTAAGAAACTGACTAATAGAACTGTTAAGGCTCCATGGGTTGATGAGGAATTGAAAAACAGTATGGTTGAAAGAGATGGGGCAAAAGGAATGGCTAATAAGTCTGGCTGCACATATGACTGCAAATTGAGAAATTATGTGACTAAACTCAACAAAAAGACGAAGAAACTGTATTATGAAGCCAAGATCAATGATATAAAGAATGATGGAAAAAGCTTTGGAGTACTTTAAATGAAATTATGGGCAGAAAGACAAATTCAACTCCATCTTTCATCAAATCAGATGGCTTATTCGTCACAAAACCATTTGATGTTGCCAATTATTTGAATGATTATTTCAATGGCAAAGTGGGCAAACTTAAGCAGGAAATGCCCATGACAAACAGTGAGCAATTCTATTAATGTATAAAAAATAAAAAATAAATACTGAAAGAAAAGCAAGTTAGAATTTTGTAAAGTTAGTGTGGGAGAGGTGGAAACAATATTGTTAACAAACAATAATGACAAAACTCCTGGCATTGACAACGTAGATGGAAAGCTACTGAGGATGGTAGCTGACTCTGTAGCCACTCCTATCTGTCATATTTTTAATCTGAGCCTAGAGGAAAGTCTTTGTCCTCAGGCCTGGAGGGAAGTCAAAGTAATTCCGCTACCCAGTAAAGCGGCCTTTACTGGTTCTAACAGCAGACCTATAAGCTTGCTGCCAGCTCTGAGCAAGCTGTTGGAAAAAAATGTGTTTGACCAAATACAATGCTATTTCTCTGTAAACAAATTAACAATAGACTCTCAGCATGCTTATAGAGAAGGGCACACAACATGTACTGCACTGACACAAATGACTGATGATTGGTTTAAATAAATTGATAATAAGACGATTGTGGGACCTGTACTATTAGATTTCAGTGCAGCCTTTGATATTATAACCTGTTGTTGAAAAAACTCAAGTGCTATGGCTTTTCAACCTACACCATATTGTGGATTCAGAGCTATCTATCTAATAGAACTCAAAGGGTTTTCTTTAATGGAAGCGTCTCTAATGTCAAACATGTAAAGTGTGGTGTACCGCAGGGCAGCTCTCTAGGCCTTCTACTCTTTTCTATTTTTACCAATGACCTGCCAATGGCATTAAACAAATCATGTGTGTCCATGTATGCTGATGATTCAACCATATACGCATCAGCAACCACAGCTAATGAAGTCACTGAAACCCTTAACAAAGAGTTGCAGTCTGTTTTGGAATGGATGTCCAGTATTAAACTGGTCCTGAACATCTCTAAAACTAAGAGCATTGTATTTGGTTCAAATCATTCCTTAAGTGCTAGACCTCAGCTGAATCTGGTAATGAATGGTGTGGCTGTTGAACAAGTTGAGGAGACTAAATGACTTGGTGTTACCTTAGATTTTAAACTGTCATGGTCAAAACATATAGATTCAATGGTTGCAAAGATGGGGAGAGGTCTAGCCGTAATAAAGAGATGCTCTGCTTTTTTGACACCACACTCCAAAAAGAAAGTTCTGCAGGCTCTAGTTTTGTCTAATCTTGATTACTGTCCAGTCGTGTGGTCCAGTGCTGCAAGGAAAGACGTAGTTAACCTCTTGAGTGTAAGGGGCAGTATTTTGATGTTTGGATGAAAAAAGTACCCAAATGAAACTGCCTATTTCTCAGGCCCAGAATATGCATATAATTGTCAGATTAGGATAGAAAACACTCTAAAGTTTCCAAAACGGTCATAATATTGTCTGTGAGTATAACAGAACTGATATTGCAGGCGAAAACCTGAGGAAAATCCAACAAGGAAGTGCTGTTTTTCCTGAAAGCTCTCTGTTCCATTGCAAGCCTTCCCTCCATTTAAAGGGATATCAACCAGATTCCTTTCCCTATGGCTTCCACATGGTGTGAACAGTCTTTAGACATAGTTTCAGGCTTTTGTTTTGAAAAATGACCAAGAAAGATCACATTGCGTCATTGGATGGCTGGGTGCCAGCAGCGTTTTGTATTTTCTCTCTCTCTCTCCTATTGAAGAAGCTACAGTCCGGTTGAAATATTGTCGATTATATATTGTAAAAACAACCCGCGGATTGATAATAAAAAACATTTGACATGTTTCTACGAACTTTACGGATATTTTCGTCTGCCCCATCGTGACCGCTCGAGCCTGTGGATTTCTGAACATAACGCGCCAACCAAATGGAGGTATTTTGGATATAGAAATAATCTTTATGGAACAAAAGGAACATTTATTGTGTAACTGGGAGTCTCATGAGTGCAAACATCCGAAGAACATCAAAGGTGAGCGATTCATTTTATTGCGTTTCTGACTTTCGTGACCAATCTACTTTGCTGCTTGCTGTTTGTAATGTTTTGTCTGCTGAGAGAGATGTCCTTACATAAACGCTTGGTATGCTTTCGCCGAAAATCTTTTTTGAAATCTGACATGCCAGGTGGATTAACAACAATCTAAGCTGTGTTTTGCTATATTGCACTTGTGATTTCATGAAAATTAAATATTTTTAGTAATTTAATTTGAATTTGGCACTCTGCAATTCTGCGGATGTTGACGAAAATGATCCCGCTAACAGGATGGGTGCGTCAATAAGTTTTAAGCTGCAGCTGGCCCAGAACAGAGCGGCATGTTTTGCTCTTAATTGTAATCAGAGGGCTAATATTGATACTATACCTGCCAGTCTCTCTTGGCTAAGAGTTGAGGAGAGACTGACTGCATCACTTCTTCTTTGTATAAGGTTTCTTATACAAAGAAGAAGTGATGCAGTCAGTCTCTCCTCAACTCTTAGCCAACTCTTGGGGGTCAGATGAGAAGTCACTACAGAGTTAATAATTATAACAATTGAAATGCTAATCCTTTGCACATGAACGCTCACTCATTCGGGAACAATTGCAATCAATCAATATATTTATGCTCAGTTTATCGTCTTGATCGCTGTTGAAAAGTTTGTTTCTTTTGTAGAATTGTTTGTCTCTCTCTCTCTGCCGTGGTCAGAATGGATACTTCAGAGTAACATTCAGCAATGTTGTTATAGGATAGATGTTTTGGTGGTTGTCGGTCTTCCCGTTCAATGATACCGAATTCCTAGCTGCAGACTAGTAATTAATATCAAAGACTTGTTCTTACTCTGTCGGTATCGATAGTCTAAGAGTTTAACCATGTGGGATGGTTAAAAGATTCAGCAGTCTGGTCTCAAACCTTGGCCCTCTCGTTATCGAGGTAAGCTGGTCTGCAACCTTTGTCCTCTCGTAATGGAGAGAAACATGGTCTGTTTAGAAATTCTCAAGGTGGGGTTTTATTCGGAATTGCAGAAAAGGGCCTGTCCCAGGATGCCCGACCCTAATGGGCGGTCCTCTGATTTAGTTAAACTCAAAAGGGAATTGGAGTTTCCTTCATTAAAAAGTCCAAAATCACATTACACAATTTTACAAACAGTATCATCCTCATTCATCTTATACAACAATTAGATGTAAAACCTCATATCTGAGGCTATTATATAAACGGCGTTATGGTAATGTGGCCGCACCATCTCCCATGAGCCCCACAAAATTGCACCAAATGGAACAGTTTGTAGCTGGATTCCTCACTGATCTTTTATACCTTCTCTGGAACATAAATGTTGTTCTGTGAGGTGGAACAAATTCCTTTGTTCTCTATGAAATTTCACTCTGTCTCTATACTGTTGCCATGAAGAGATCATCACCTTTTGGAATTTACAACCTTTCTCTGACCACAGCAGCCTGTGTGTAGGTGACAGGGAGAGGGAGATGGGGCTTGCTGTACCCAAAGAGGGCAACGTCATGACAATGGTATTGATGATGATGGAGGACATGCAATCTGAACAATGTTTTCGAACCATATTCAAAGTTGACCTCCTTAGTGATCCATTTTAATGTCTATTACCCCAGAGTCACTGTGAAGTCTGACTTAGGGAGATTTTTGTACGGCCCTGTATCACTGTGTGAACACTGGATCACTGTGTAAACTCTGATAGTAGTAATCTCCTGCATCTTCAGCCTGGGCATCAGAGTAACCTACTTGATTGTCCCGCCCTGACCTTAGATATCTCTGTTTTCTATATATTTTGGTTAGGTCAGGGTGTGACTAGGGTGGGTACTTTGTATGTCTAGAGTTTTTTGTATGTCTAGGGTTTTTGTATGTCTATGTTGGTCTGATATGGTTCCCAATCAGAGACAGCTGTTTATCGTTGTCTCTGATTGGGGATCATATTTAGGCAGGCCTTTACCCCACTTTCTGGTGTGGGATCTTATCTACAGTTAGGTGCCTGTGTGCACACTAGTAGCGGCATGTTTCGTTCGTTCGTTCGGTTGTTTGTTTGTTGTTTTGGTGAGTTTCAGTTCATTAAAAATATGTGGAACTCTATTCACACTGCGCTTTTTAAAATATATTTTTTATTTCACCTTTATTTAACCAGGTAGGCTAGTTGAGAACAAGTTCTCATTTGCAACTGCGACCTGGCCAAGATAAAGCATAGCAGTGTGAACAGACAACACAGAGTTACACATGGAGTAAACAATTAACAAGTCAATAACACAGTAGAAAAAAAGGGGAGTCTATATACATTGTGTGCAAAAGGCATGAGGAGGTAGGCGAATAATTACAATTTTGCAGATTAACACTGGAGTGATAAATTATCAGATGGTCATGTACAGGTAGAGATATTGGTGTGCAAAAGAGCAGAAAAGTAAATAAATAAAAACAGTATGGGGATGAGGTAGGTAAAAATGGGTGGGCTATTTACCGATAGACAATGTACAGCTACAGCGATCGGTTAGCTGCTCAGATAGCAGATGTTTGAAGTTGGTGAGGGAGATAAAAGTCTCCAACTTCAGCGATTTTTGCAATTCATTCCAGTCACAGGCAGCAGAGTACTGGAACGAAAGGCGGCCAAATGAGGTGTTGGCTTTAGGGATGATCAGTGAGATACACCTGCTGGAGCGCGTGCTACGGGTGGGTGTTGCCATCGTGACCAGTGAATTGAGATAAGGCGGAGCTTTACCTAGCATGGACTTGTAGATGACCTGGAGCCAGTGGGTCTGGCGACGAATATGTAGCGAGGGCCAGCCGACTAGAGCATACAGGTCGCAGTGGTGGACGGTATAAGGTGCTTTAATGACAAAACAGATGGCACTGTGATTAACTGCATCTAGTTCGCTGAGTAGAGTGTTGGAAGCTATTTTGTAGATGACATCGCCGAAGTCGAGGATCGGTAGGATAGTCAGTTTTACTAGGGTAAGTTTGGCGGCGTGAGTGAAGGATGCTTTGTTGCGGAATAGAAAGCCGACTCTTGATTTGATTTTAGATTGGAGATGTTTGATATGAGTCTGGAAGGAGAGTTTACAGTCTAGCCAGACACCTAGGTACTTATAGATGTCCACATATTCAAGGTCGATACCATCCAGGGTGGTGATGCTGGTCAGGCGTGCAGGTGCAGGCAGCGAACGGTTGAAAAGCATGCATTTGGTTTTACTAGCGTTTAAGAGCAATTGGAGGCCACGGAAGGAGTGTTGTATGGCATTGAAGCTCGTTTGGAGGTTAGATAGCACAGTGTCCAAGGACGGGCCGGAAGTATATAGAATGGTGTCGTCTGCGTAGAGGTGGATCAGGGAATGGCCCGAAGCAAGAGCAACATCATTGATATATACAGAGAAAAGAGTCGGCCCGAGGATTGAACCCTGTGGCACCCCCATAGAGACTGCCAGAGGACCGGACAGCATGCCCTCCAATTTGACACACTGAACTCTGTCTGCAAAGTAATTGGTGAACCAGGCAAGGCAGTCATCCGAAAAACCGAGGCTACTAAGTCTGCCGATAAGAATATGGTGATTGACAGAGTCGAAAGCCTTGGCAAGGTCGATGAAGACGGCTGCACAGTACTGTCTTTTATCGATGGCGGTTATGATATCGTTTAGTACCTTGAGCGTGGCTGAGGTGCACCCGTGACCGGCTCGGAAACCAGATTGCACAGCGGAGAAGGTACGGTGGGATTCGAGATGGTCAGTGACCTGTTTGTTGACTTGGCTTTCGAAGACCTTAGATAGGCAGGGCAGGATGGATATAGGTCTGTAACAGTTTGGGTCCAGGGTGTCTCCCCCTTTGAAGAGGGGGATGACTGCGGCAGCTTTCCAATCCTTGGGGATCTCAAGGATATGAAAGAGAGGTTGTACAGGCTGGTAATAGGGGTTGCGACAATGGCGGCGGATAGTTTCAGAAATAGAGGGTCCAGATTGTCAAGCCCAGCTGATTTGTACGGGTCCAGGTTTTGCAGCTCTTTCAGAACATCTGGATTTGGGTAAAGGAGAACCTGGAGAGGCTTGGGCGAGTAGCTGCGGGGGGGGTGGAGCTGTTGGCCGAGGTTGGAGTAGCCAGGCGGAAGGCATGGCCAGCCGTTGAGAAATGCTTGTTGAAGTTTTCGATAATCATGGATTTATCGGTGGTGACCGTGTTACCTAGCCTCGGTGCAGTGGGCAGCTGGGAGGAGGTGCTCTTGTTCTTCATGGACTTCACAGTGTCCCAGAACTTTTTGGAGTTGGAGCTACAGGATGCAAACTTCTGCCTGAAGAAGCTGGCCTTAGCTTTCCTGACTGACTGCGTGTATTGGTTCCTGACTTCCCTGAACAGTTGCATATCGCGGGGACTATTCGGTGCTATTGCAGTCCGCCACAGGATGTTTTTGTGCTGGTCGAGGGCAGTCAGGTCTGGAGTGAACCAAGGGCTATATCTGTTCTTAGTTCTGCATTTTTGGAACGGAGCGTGCTTGTCTAAAATGGTGAGGAAGTTACTTTTAAAGAATGACCAGGCATCCTCAACTGACGGGATGAGGTCAATGTCCTTCCAGGATACCCGGGCCAGGTCGATTAGAAAGGCCTGCTCACAGAAGTGTTTTAGGGAGCGTTTGACAGTGATGAGGGGTGGTCGTTTGACTGCGGCTCCGTAGCGGATACAGGCAATGAGGCAGTGATCGCTGAGATCCTGGTTGAAGACAGCGGAGGTGTATTTGGAGGGCCAGTTGGTCAGGATGACGTCTATGAGGGTGCCCTTGTTTACAGATTTAGGGTTGTACCTGGTGGGTTCCTTGATGATTTGTGTGAGATTGAGGGCATCTAGCTTAGATTGTAGGACTGCCGGGGTGTTAAGCATATCCCAGTTTAGGTCACCTAACAGAACAAACTCTGAAGCTAGATGGGGGGCGATCAATTCACAAATGGTGTCCAGGGCACAGCTGGGAGCTGAGGGGGGTCGGTAGCAGGCGGCAACAGTGAGAGACTTATTTCTGGAGAGAGTAATTTTCAGAATTAGTAGTTCGAACTGTTTGGGTATGGACCTGGAAAGTATGACATTACTTTGCAGGCTATCTCTGCAGTAGACTGCAACTCCTCCCCCTTTGGCAGTTCTGTCTTGACGGAAAATGTTATAGTTGGGTATGGAAATCTCAGAATTTTTGGTGGCCTTCCTGAGCCGGGATTCAGACACGGCAAGGACATCAGGGTTAGCAGAGTGTGCTAAAGCAGTGAGTAAAACAAACTTAGGGAGGAGGCTTCTGATGTTGACATGCATGAAACAAAGGCTTTTTCGATCACAGAAGTCAACAAATGAGGGTGCCTGGGGACATGCAGGGCCTGGGTTTACCTCCACATCACCCGCGGAACAGAGGAGAAGTAGTATGAGGGTGCGGCTAAAGGCTATCAAAACTGGTCGCCTAGAGCGTTGGGGACAGAGAATAAAAGGAGCAGATTTCTGGGCATGGTAGAATATATTCAGGGCATAATGCGCAGACAGGGGTATGGTGGGGTGCGGGTACAGCGGAGGTAAGCCCAGGCACTGGGTGATGATGAGAGAGGTTGTATCTCTGGACATGCTGGTTGTAATGGGTGAGGTCACCGCATGTGTGGGAGGTGGGACAAAGGAGGTCTCAGGGGTATGAAGAGTGGAACTAGGGGCTCCATTGTAAACTAAAACAATGATAACTAACCTGAACAACAGTATACAAGGCATATTGACATTTGAGAGAGACATACAGTGAGGCATACAGTAATCACAGGTGTTGAATTGGGAGAGCTAGCTAAAACAGTAGCTAAAACAGTAGGTGAGACAACAACAGCTAATCAGCTAGCACAACAACAGCAGGTAAAAATGGCATTGACTAGGCAGGGAGGGTCGGATTAACTACACACAGAGCCTGAGTGCGGCTGGGGCCGACAGATAAAACATAAACAAGCAGAATGGAGTTTGGTCTTCTTCATACGATGAACGTGACATTGATACACATTTCTGCTGGTTTTACAGTTCAGAGAGACTGTCTGTCCTTGGAAAACAGTTTTTGCTGCAGGAGTCTGAGTCAAAGTGAACTGTCCTCTCGATTCTGAAACATAGAAAAACATTTTTTATTTGAAATTAATATTACATATAGTAATCAATTGTTCTGAATAAAATATTAACATTAAAAAACATTGTACATTTGTGTAGATGTAATCATTTTCAAACAATAAACTCTGAAAATGGCAACCTTGAAAGCAAAAAGCAAACTTCCAGATGAAGATGGTGATAAAAGTCATGGTTGTATTGGGTTCTGTTCTCAGTCATGAAGTGTTAAACTCACAGGGCTGTAAACACTCATAGAGCAGTAGGACAGATGCATTTTGCAAATGAATATTTGCTCACATCATTAGAATGCATTTTATCCTGCATGTGCTATCTTTAATAACTCAGATCACTAATGTCTGGCAAATTGTATGGCTCACTGTCGTATGTGTATTCTGATGATGATCAGATATAATGAACTGTCTGTTCACTCATGCTCGGTCTCTCATGTAAGTTCCTCTAATCAGTTAGTGAACACTTCTCTAAACTAAAGCTGGTAGGATTCCTCTGGTAGTGTTGTCTGTCCTCTGTGACTTTACCTCCACTGTTAAATGTGAGATCAACATGTTTAATAAAGGAATATACAACATGGATCACTATCACTACTGCTGCTGCTGTTGTCTTTCATATGGACAATATGGAGGAATACTAGCAACACTGATCTGATGCTGGACTGTACCTCCGGACTAGGTGAACACCTGATACACAGAACGAAAAAAAGTATATAGAGGGGATACACATATCTAATCTAATTGGGCTTTTTAAATGATGAGTGATTAGCCTATACTTTAGATTGGCTGTATGAATAAACATACTGCACCCAGTAGGAAATGTACAATAAACAGTAGGTTTCTGCTCATTGTTAATTAAGGAAATCGAAAAATACAAAACACTGTTTTTCAAATTGAGTAGGTGAAATCATCTTTGACAAGTATTCATAACATAGTAGAGTTAATGATTTGAACCACAGTGTAAGGGTTTTCCTCCTCTTTGTCTGAAAAGGAGGTGTAGCAAGGATCGGACCAAGATGCGGCGTGGTAAGTGTCCATGGTTGTTTATTTAAAAACATAAACTGAACACTCAATGAATACAAAACAATAAATGTGAACAAAACCGAAACAGTACCGTGTGGTGAACAAACACAGACATGGAAACAATCACCCACAAAACAACAGTGAAACCCAGGCTAACTAAGTATGATTCTCAATCAGAGACGACACCTGCCTCTGATTGAGAACCATACTAGGCCGAACACAGAAACCCAACCTAAAAACACAAAACATAGAATGCCCACACAACTCACGTCCTGACCAACTAAAACAAACAAATAACACAAGAACTAGGGTCAGAACGTGACACACAGTCTAAAGAAATTCAGCTTGACCAATGGTCAGGAGGTTTTTGTACCAGCAGTTGTATCACTGTGGGACACTTTTGGTATAGGCACCAGACTTGATGTTGGAAGTAAGTAACAAGCTCTCTTGATTTTTCTTTCTAATAAAGAAATATGTATTTAACTTTCTTAAACGCTGTCTCTATAAAAATACTGTTATTTTAGATACTTTACTTTCTAAAAAAATGTTTTTCTATTGCTGCTGACTGATCCTGCCTTCAAACAACATTTTATTAAATCAAGGTCACCAAGACAAAGACCCTCATACATTTTAGACATACAAATCAAATCAAATCATATCAAATTTATTTATATAGCCCTTCGTACATCAGCTGATATCTCAAAGTGCTGTACAGAAACCCAGCCTAAAACCCCAAACAGCAAGCAATGCAGGTGTAGAAGCACGGTGGCTAGGAAAAACTCCCTAGAAAGGCCAATACCTAGGAAGAAACCTAGAGAGGAACCAGGCTATGTGGGGTGGCCAGTCCTCTTCTGGCTGTGCCGGGTGGAGATTATAACAGAACATGGCCAAGATGTTCAAATGTTCATAAATGACCAGCATGGTCGAATAATAATAAGGCAGAACAGTTGAAACTGGAGCAGCAGCACAGTCAGGTGGAAGTTGAAACTGGAGCAGCAGCATGGCCAGGTGGACTGGGGACAGCAAGGAGTCATCATGTCAGGTAGTCCTGGGGCATGGTCCTAGGGCTCAGGTCAGTTGAAACTGGAACAGCAGCATGGCCAGGTGGACTGGGGACAGCAAGGAGTCATCATGTCAGGTAGTCCTGGGGCATGGTCCTAGGGCTCAGGTCAGTTGAAACTGGAACAGCAGCATGGCCAGGTGGACTGGGGACAGCAAGTAGTCATCATGTCAGGTAGTCCTGGGGCATGGTCCTAGGGCTCAGGTCAGTTGAAACTGGAACAGCAGCATGGCCAGGTGGACTGGGGACAGCAAGGAGTCATCATGTCAGGTAGTCCTGGGGCATGGTCCTAGGGCTCAGGTCAGTTGAAACTGGAACAGCAGCATGGCCAGGTGGACTGGGGACAGCAAGGAGTCATCATGTCAGGTAGTCCTGGGGCATGGTCCTAGGGCTCAGGTCAGTTGAAACTGGAACAGCAGCATGGCCAGGTGGACTGGGGACAGCAAGGAGTCATCATGTCAGGTAGTCCTGGGGCATGGTCCTAGGGCTCAGGTCAGTTGAAACTGGAACAGCAGCATGGCCAGGTGGACTGGGGACAGCAAGGAGTCATCATGTCAGGTAGTCCTGGGGCATGGTCCTAGGGCTCAGGTCAGTTGAAACTGGAACAGCAGCATGGCCAGGTGGACTGGGGACAGCAAGGAGTCATCATGTCAGGTAGTCCTGGGGCATGGTCCTAGGGCTCAGGTCAGTTGAAACTGGAACAGCAGCATGGCCAGGTGGACTGGGGACAGCAAGGAGTCATCATGTCAGGTAGTCCTGGGGCATGGTCCTAGGGCTCAGGTCAGTTGAAACTGGAACAGCAGCATGGCCAGGTGGACTGGGGACAGCAAGGAGTCATCATGTCAGGTAGTCCTGGGGCATGGTCCTAGGGCTCAGGTCAGTTGAAACTGGAACAGCAGCATGGCCAGGTGGACTGGGGACAGCAAGGAGTCATCATGTCAGGTAGTCCTGGGGCATGGTCCTAGGGCTCAGGTCAGTTGAAACTGGAACAGCAGCATGGCCAGGTGGACTGGGGACAGCAAGGAGTCATCATGTCAGGTAGTCCTGGGGCATGGTCCTAGGGCTCAGGTCAGTTGAAACTGGAACAGCAGCATGGCCAGGTGGACTGGGGACAGCAAGGAGTCATCATGTCAGGTAGTCCTGGGGCATGGTCCTAGGGCTCAGGTCAGTTGAAACTGGAACAGCAGCATGGCCAGGTGGACTGGGGACAGCAAGGAGTCATCATGTCAGGTAGTCCTGGGGCATGGTCCTAGGGCTCAGGTCAGTTGAAACTGGAACAGCAGCATGGCCAGGTGGACTGGGGACAGCAAGGAGTCATCATGTCAGGTAGTCCTGGGGCATGGTCCTAGGGCTCAGGTCAGTTGAAACTGGAGCAGCAGCATGGCCAGGTGGACTGGGGACAGCAAGGAGTCATCATGTCAGGTAGTCCTGGGGCATGGTCCTAGGGCTCAGGTCAGTTGAAACTGGAACAGCAGCATGGCCAGGTGGACTGGGGACAGCAAGGAGTCATCATGTCAGGTAGTCCTGGGGCATGGTCCTAGGGCTCAGGTCAGTTGAAACTGGAACAGCAGCATGGCCAGGTGGACTGGGGACAGCAAGGAGTCATCATGTCAGGTAGTCCTGGGGCATGGTCCTAGGGCTCAGGTCAGTTGAAACTGGAACAGCAGCATGGCCAGGTGGACTGGGGACAGCAAGGAGTCATCATGTCAGGTAGTCCTGGGGCATGGTCCTAGGGCTCAGGTCAGTTGAAACTGGAACAGCAGCATGGCCAGGTGGACTGGGGACAGCAAGGAGTCATCATGTCAGGTAGTCCTGGGGCATGGTCCTAGGGCTCAGGTCAGTTGAAACTGGAACAGCAGCATGGCCAGGTGGACTGGGGACAGCAAGGAGTCATCATGTCAGGTAGTCCTGGGGCATGGTCCTAGGGCTCAGGTCAGTTGAAACTGGAACAGCAGCATGGCCAGGTGGACTGGGGACAGCAAGGAGTCATCATGTCAGGTAGTCCTGGGGCATGGTCCTAGGGCTCAGGTCAGTTGAAACTGGAACAGCAGCATGGCCAGGTGGACTGGGGACAGCAAGGAGTCATCATGTCAGGTAGTCCTGGGGCATGGTCCTAGGGCTCAGGTCAGTTGAAACTGGAACCGCAGCATGGCCAGGTGGACTGGGGACAGCAAGGAGTCATCATGTCAGGTAGTCCTGGGGCATGGTCCTAGGGCTCAGGTCAGTTGAAACTGGAACAGCAGTTCTGAACATCTTATTATGCATATTGGACTGGTATTGTGGGAATTTCAATACTTCAAATAACTATTATAGGTGCACAATAATGATGATGATGATGGGGAACATGTGATCTGAATGATGCTTTCTAAACATATTCAAAGTTGACTTCACTACACCAGTGGCCCATGTCACTGTCTCTTGACAGAACCTCAGATTGTTTTGATGGGTTATGATCATGTTATTTAATCTCAATAAATATGGTTGAATCTTTGCTAGAAACTCATTACCTGACTGGGGGACCTTGCAGAGACTGGGATATTTATTCTGAAATAATGTGAGACATTCTTTCACATAGATGGAGTCCATTCAACTTATTGTCTGAAATGTTAATTAAAGGTTTGTTTGACATAACTAAAGGGAAGGACTTTTTATGCAGTCTGGACCTACGGGTGTTGTCAGTTCAGGAATACTTAAACATTGGAAGAGTTGGCATTATAGTCACCATCACTGAAATATTTTAGTTCAGTCAATCTTCCATGTCACTGTCTCTTCCCCCTCAGCACCTGTAGTAGGTCCCGGCTGTAGCAGTACAGTCACTGTGCAGTCTGACTGAGGGAGGTTTTTGTATGGCTCTGTATCACTATGAGATCCACTGCCACTTAATCTAGATGGGTTCCAAGACTGAAGTGTTGTAGCATAGTAAATAAGCAGTTTAGGAGCTCCTCAAGGTTTCTGTTGGTACCAGGCAAGACGGTGAGAAGAGGTCCCTGCATTATACACATTACTGCTGGTTTTACAGGTCAGATAGACTGTCTGTCCTGGGAGAACAGCTTTCACTGCAGGAGTCTGAGTCACAGTGTACTGTCCTCTGGATTCTGAAACAGATACATTTAAGATCTCAGAGAACATTTGGTCATGTTGTCTAAATCTCTGAAGTCTAATTTTCTGAATTTGAAACAAAAATAAGATGAAATATTTAAATAATAAACTGATTTTAGACCAGCAGAATGTAAATCATACATTGAATTAAAGACATCAATATCCACACAAAGCTCATAATAAAAGTAATTGTTAAAGTTCTGTTGTTATGTAGGACAGCTCTCAGTCATGAAGTGGTAAACTCACAGGTCTATAAACACCCCCAGACCACTGAAGCATGTGCTGCCAATGCAAAGTGTCCTATGTAAATATTATTCCTGGTAAGGACCCACTTTCAACTGTTAACTATGATTCAGATTATACAGATTATTTCATTTTCTTTTATTTTAAGTAACTACTACTGTAAATCAGTGATTCAAGATGAACATTTAATTATCTGCATTCTTTAGTGGACTGTAGTAATAATTCAGAACTATCAGTACCAATTGTATTAAACTAGTACTTCATGATTATCAGTCTCTATTGTATTATACAAGTACTTCAGCACTATCAGTGCCTATTGTATTACACTAGTACTTCAGTACTATCAGTCCCAATTGTATTATAATAGTACTTCAGTACTATCAGTCCCAATTGTATTATAATAGTACTTCAGTACTATCAGTCCCTATTGTATTATACTAGTACATCAGTACTATGAGTCCCTAATGTATTATACTGGTACTTCATCCCTATCAGTCCCTATTCTGCCCTACAAAGGCTAAACTTAGTAACAACGAATTCTGATCTGTAGTAATGGCCAGGTATATTATCTGATTAATGTGATATTTAGTTTCTGTCACACCCTGATCAGCTTCACCTGTCTTCATTATTGTCTCCACCCCCTCCAGGTGTCGATGGTTTTCTCAAGTGTATTCATTGTAACGGGGCGCGTACTGGCAGCAGAGAAGTCAGGCGCAGGAGAGCGAAAACTGATTTACAACGGTGTTTTTTAATAAACATAACAAACCACAGTAAACAGAACAATCAAATCAATGGGTCAAACAAAACCTGGTATCCACCAGCATAACGTACACAAGCACTATAAGAAACAATTCCGGACAAGGACATGGACATAATAAAGGACATAATAAAAGTCATTGTTGAAGTTCTGTTGTTATGAAGGACAGCTCTCAGTCATGAAGTGGTAAACTCACAGGTCTATAAACACCCCCAGACCACTGAAGCATGTGCTGCCAATGCAAAGTGTCCTATGTAAATATTATTCCTGGTAAGGACCCACTTTCAACTGTTAACTATGATTCAGATTATACAGATTATTTCATTTTCTTTTTATACCCTGTTATGGCAAGGCGTTCCCCGAGGGGAACTCCACCCCCCCATTCAGCTGAAAAGGTGGCACAGGGAATTCAAAAATATTATTTCGAAATATTTAACTTTCACATATTAACATGTCCAATACCTCAAATGAAAGATAAACATATTGTTCATCTACCCATCATGTCAGATTTTTTGAATGTTTTACAGCGAAAACACAACATATATTTATGTTAGACCACCACCAAATCAAAGGAAAAACGCAGCCATTTTTTCCATCCAATGATAAAATCACAAAAGCAGGATTAGAGATAAAATGAATCACTAACCTTTTGAAAATCTTCATCAGATGACAGTCTTATGACATGTGACAGTACATTTATGTTTTGTTCGATAATATGCATATTGATATCCACAAATCTCGGTTTACATTGACGCCATGTTCAGAAATTCCTCCCAAATATCCAGAGGATTTATAGAAAGCTACGCCAGATAACGGAAATACTCATCATAAACTTTGACTAAAGATACATGTTCTACATATAATTAAAGATACACTGGTTCTTAATGCAACCGCTGTGTCAGATTATTTTTAAACGTTACGGAAAAAGCCTAACATTGCAATAATCTGAGACGGCGCTCAGACATAAAAGTTTTTCTCCGCCATGTTGGAGTCAACAGAAATACAAAATTACAACATAAATATTCCCTTACCTTTGATGATCTTTCATGAGAATGTAGTGCAAGGAGTCCTAGTTCCACAATAAATCGTTGTTTTGTTCCATAATGTCCAATACTAGTGTCCAAGTAGCTGCATTTGCTATCACTTTCAGCTCACGTGCCCAAAAAATGACTGCTGGTCCAGGATAACTCGCACGAAAACTTCCAAAAGATATATTCCAGGTCGAATAAACTGATCAAACTAAGTAGAGAATCAATCTTCAGGATGTTATTATCATATATATCCAAAAACGTTCCAACCGGATCATACGTTTTCAGCTGGAGCCAAATGGAACAGCGGTAGCACCCACAGAGAAATGCGCCACAGGAAAATGGCATTCTGTCGGGACACTGACTATTTCCCTCCCATTCGGTCAAAGTTCACAGCAAATGCTCCATTCCACTTTCTACTGAGGACATCTAGTGGAAGGCGTAGGAAGTGCTTCCAGATCCATATCTTGTTGGGAAAGGAGTGGGCGATGACGTCAAAGTTGTCCCAACTTTCAGAATTTCACTTCTTGTTTGGAAGATTGCCTGCCCTATGAGTTATGTTATACTCAGAGACATAATTCAAACAGTTTTAGAAACCACAGAGTGTTTTCTATCCAATAGTGATAATAATATGCCTATATTAGCAATCTAGGACAGAGTAGGATGCAGTTCACTATGGGCACGCAATTCATCCAAAGTGAAAATACTGCCCCCTATCCTCAACAAGTTTTAAGTAACTACTACTGTAAATCAGTGATTCAAGATGAACATTTAATTATCTGCATTCTTTAGTGGACTGTAGTCATAATTCAGAACTATCAGTACCAATTGTATTAAACTAGTACTTCATGATTATCAGTCTCTATTGTATTATACAAGTACTTCAGCACTATCAGTGCCTATTGTATTACACTAGTACTTCAGTACTATCAGTCCCAATTGTATTATAATAGTACTTCAGTACTATCAGTCCCAATTGTATTATAATAGTACTTCAGTACTATCAGTCCCTATTGTATTATACTAGTACATCAGTACTATGAGTCCCTAATGTATTATACTAGTACTTCATCCCTATCAGTCCCTATTCTGCCCTACAAAGGCAAAACTTAGCAACAACGAATTCTGATCTGTAGTAATGGCCAGGTATATTATCTGATTAATGTGATATTTAGTTTCTGTCACACCCTGATCAGCTTCACCTGTCTTCATTATTGTCTCCACCCCCTCCAGGTGTCGATGGTTTTCTCAAGTGTATTCATTGTAACGGGGCGCGTACTGGCAGCAGAGAAGTCAGGCGCAGGAGAGCGAAAACTGATTTACAACGGTGTTTTTTAATAAACATAACAAACCACAGTAAACAGAACAATCAAATCAATGGGTCAAACAAAACCTGGTATCCACCAGCATAACGTACACAAGCACTATAAGAAACAATTCCGGACAAGGACATGGGGGAAACAGAGGGTTAAATACACAACATGTAATTGATTCCGGACAAGGACATGGGGGAAACAGAGGGTTAAATACACAACATGTAATTGATGGAATTGAAACCAGTTGTGAGGGAAGACAAGACAAAACCAATGGAAAATGAAAGGTTGATCGGCGATGGCTAAAAGGCTGGTGATGTTGACCGCCGAATGCCGCCCGAACCAGGAGAGGGACGACTTCGGCGGAAATCGTGACATTATTCTTGTGTTTCCTGTCTCTCTGTGCCAGTTCGTCTTGTATCTTTCCAAGTCAACCAGCGTTTTTCCCATTCTCCTGCTTTTTGCATTCTCCTTTTTCTAGTCCTCCGGGTTTTGACCCTTGTCTGCTTCTGGACCCGCCTCTTTGACCATTCTACCTACCTTGACCACGAGCCTGTCTGCCACTATGTACCTTCTGGACTCTGATCTGGTTTTGACCTTTTCGCCTGTCCACGACCATTCTCTTGCCTACCCCTTTGGATTAATAAACATTGTAAGACTCCAACCATCTGCCTCCTGTGTCTGCATTTGGGTCTCGCCTTGTGCCGTGATAGTTTCTTGACACAAAAACAAGCCAGTTGATCAGAATATATCAAGGGTTATCAGAAATTGATGTCTGTCTATACAGAAAAAGACTTTGAAGTCAGATTTTGCAGAATACAAAAAATGACAGTTATTGCATTTTGCCTTTATTGGGCAGTATTGTGTTATAATAGTAGTTCAGTACTATCAGTCCCTATTGTATTATACTAAAACTTCAGTACTATCACGCTTAAGGTAAGACCCAGATGCAGACAGTGTCAAGGAAACAAAGCTTAATTCCAAAACAGGGACAGGCAAAAGACAGGTCAAACAGGTAGGGGTCAATAATCAAGTACGGTGAGGTAAGGTATAAAACGGCAGGCAGTCTCAGGGTCAGGGCAGGCGGAACGGTCAAAACCATGAAGGACGAGAAAACAGAAGCAAGAAACATGCAGGAGCAGAGAAACAAACGCTGGTAGGATTTACGAAACAAAACGAACTGGCAACAGACAAACAGAGAACACAGGTATAAATACACAGGGGATAAAAGGGAAGATGTGCGACACCTGGAGGGGGGTGGAGACAAGCACAAAGACAGGTGAAATAGATCAGGGTGTGACAAGTACTATCAGTCCCTATTGTAGTGTACTTCAGTACTATGAAGGTGGTACTGAGAATTCTCTGTCTGTGAATGTGCTCACTCTTATGTGAAGGACTTCACCAGCATGAACCACTGTGGTGGACTTTTGGAAGCGGCAAAAACTGGTGCTGAAAATTAAGTCAATTTTTGTGTTCTCTCATTAAAACTAAATGTAATCATGCAATTGAACAACGTTATGAGATGTTATCTTCTCCAGAAGAAAGACTTTCAGGCTGTTTCTTTTAATAATGTCTGTGGACAGACATCTCACCAAAGTGAGAGAGTTGTTCACATTCCACCAACTTTATGTACCAATAATAAAAAATAAACCTCTAATATCTGCCCTCATAACATATCTGCGCTCAAAGGTTGCTTTCCATTACACATATATCATGATTAATTCCTGATATGATTTTATTAAATTAGATGTTTTTTCAATGGGTTTTAACAATGTGTGGTCTACGCTTTTCCATTACATTTTCCCTGGTCTTCTCTACCTCCAACCCCCTGGGGACAGAGTGAACATCTGGTGACAGTTCTGCTCTATTCTGGGACAAGCAGAACCACCCAACCCTGTCTATGTAAATCTGTTTCACTCCCACAGCTACCAGTCTACCAGTTGACCTGTTTTACTGCCTGAAATACCCTGGACTGGGCCAGATGTGAGGGAGTGGACTGGTTTTAACCTCTATGGTGGATTCAGGGAGGGAGACATTACAAATATACCATCATGTAATTAATGACAGACACAACGGATATTATACTTTATGATAATAGTGTGTAGTGTATGTCTCTACATCAATGTGTCATGTTTGAGCCCAGCATCATGTCTCATTCACAGATCTAACAGTTCATGAAAAGAGTTAATACATGCTAGATGATCACATCAATAACTGGTTGTGAAGTGCATGTAGGGAATTGGTTTGGGGGGCTGATACTTTTCCTCTTACTTCTGTACATCTTACTCTACTATGGACTGGTATTGTCTTCCAAAACTACAAAGAACTTTTATATACACTTTCAGTTCATGTCCAATATAACAAGTTATAACCATGATGATGATAATAATGACGATGATGATGACGATGATAAAGACGATGTTGGAGAACGTATGATTCTTTCTGTTTTCAAAGTTGACCTCTTCTACTGATCAGTGTTCCATGTCACTGTCTCTTCCCCCTCAGCACCTGCAGTAGGTCCCAGCTGTATCAGTACAGTCACTGTGCAGTCTGACTGAGGGATGTTTTTGTACGGCTCTGTATCACTGTGTGAACACCCAGACACTGTTGGGGTAGTGTAAACTCTGACAGTAGTAATCTCCTGCATCTTCAGCCTGGACTCCACTGATGGTCAGAGTGAAGTCACTCCCTGATCCACTGCCACTGAATCTAGATGGGGAGTCCCAGACTGAAGGGTTTTAGCCCAGTATATTAGGAGTTTAGGAGCTCCTCCAGGTTTCTGTTGGTACCAGTGCAAATAGTGTCCATTGCTGTTAATGTGTACAGCACTGCTGGTCTTACAGCTGAGACTGACTGAGTGACCCACTGAAACAGCTTTCACTGCAGGAGTCTGGGTCACTGTGACCTGGCCTCTTGACTCTGAAACAAAGATGCAATGTATATTTATAATTTAATTGTTAATTAATTTGTCCAGTAAAAAATAATTCCTTTATATTGTCAGGGTAATTTTCCGTAAATTATATTACCTTGGAGACAGAGGGCAAGTGTCCAGATGAAGATGGTGATAAAAGTCATGGTTGTTGTGGGTTCTGTTGTCATGAAGGACAGCTCTCAGTCATGAAGTGTTAAACTCACAGGGCTATAAACACTACCAGAGCACTGAAGCATGTGCTGGCTATGCAAAGTCTCCTCTCTATGCAAATGATGTTCCGAGGAACAGCTATCACCATCAATGAATGATGAAAACGGCTATCTCACGTGTCATCTAAAAATAACGAATGAGTAAGCAGGAAGTAGGTGTCTGTGCTTCCAGAATTCTAGTGGCTACTTACAACAGACAATCTGTTGACAATAAAATAGGATTTAGTCTTTATCCAATGGTTACAGCTGGTAACAACATAAACCTCAGTGTTTCAGTGAATCTAGATAGATGTTAAAACACATTGAGAAAAAGATATAGCACAGTAACATAAATGATACAGTAGCCAAACAGTCAGGTAACCAAACTCCACTCAAAGGAATTTAATCTAAATTGGTTCACTTGAAAAAAGGACTAAAGCACAGAGTTGGCTAAAACACAAATGTACATAAAATACACATATACAGCCTTTTGTTTGGCAAATAATAGTGAATAAATATAGATGTTTCGAATGTCATGTGGTTTTGATCAATTCTCGTTAGAGAATTCACTCAAGCCAATCCCTTTAAAATGTTTAGTTAAGTTCAGGGAATAGGGCCTTAAGTCACGACACATGTGCACTTACAGTGAAATTCTGACAGTCTGAAATTCTGACATTCTGTCCATTACACTTAGAATCCCCTCCCCCCGACCTAGAATCAAGTGAGGTTAAAAGTTCATTCTAACTCACTAACACACTCACAGGTCACACAACATAACTTAATTAACTTTTGACCCCTCAACATTATCGATCACCACTTAACTGACAGTTCTAATTTACAGAAAACCTAGGAATGCACTCACTGTCTTATCTAAAACACCCCAGAGCTAGGTTTCGTCGGTTCAACCATAGGTTAACTACCTTATCTGTTTACTTAATCCACAACCCATTTCTTTCTTCCTAGTTGGAATGGTGTTCATTAACTTTAATTACTCCTTGTCTGTGTCACACAATCCCTTCTTAAGAACTCATATTGTTAATCAGATATAATAAAACAGAGTATATGTTTACTTAGTCACAGTTCTATTTAAAATGAAGATATTGTTTATTCATTTATTCATGAAACATGGGACCAACATTTAAAATGTTGCGTTTATATTTTTGTTCAGTGTATATACTGTATTCTAGTCAAGACCCATAGTATTCAACTGTTGATGTACATACAGTACAGTGCATTCGTAAAGTATGAACTTTTCCACATTTTAACAGCCTCATTCTAAAATGATGAAATATGTTTTTCCCTCATCAATCTGCACACAATACCTCATAATGACAAAGCGAAAACACATTTTTATAAATATAAACGAAAACAGAAATACCGTATTTAGATAGGTAATTCAGACCCCTCTAAATTGAGCTCAGGTGCATCCTGTTTCCATTGATCACACTTGAGATCTTTCTACAACTTGATCGGAGTCCACCTGTGATGTAGTCAATTGATTGGACATGGTTTGGAAAGGCACATACCTGTCTATATAAGGTCCCACAGTTGACAGTGCATGTCAGAGCAAAAACCAAGCCATGAGGTCAAATTAATTGTCTGTAGAATTCTGAGACAGAATTGTGTCTAGACACAGATCTGGGTAAAGGTACCAAAACATTTCTGCAGCATTGAAAGTCCCCAAGAACACAGTAGCCTCCATCATTCTTAAATGGAAGAAGTTTGGAACCACCAAGACTCTTCCTACAGCTGGCTGCTCGGCCAAACTGAGCAATTGTGGGAGAAGGGCCTTGGTCAAGGAAGTGACCAAGAACCCAATTGTCACTCTGACAGAGTTCCTCTGTGGAGATGGGAGAACCTTCCAGAAGCATCTCTGCAATACTCCACCAATCAGGCCTTTATGGTAGAGTGATCAGATGGAAGCCATTCCTCTGTAAAAGCCACAAGGCAGCTCGCTTGGAATTTGCCAAAAGGCACCTAAAAGACTTTAAGACTATGAGAAATAAGATTCTTTGATCTGATGAAACCAAGATTGAACTCCTTGGCCTGAATGCCAAGCGTCACGTCTGGAGGAAACCTGGCACCATCCCTACGGTGAAACATGGTGGTGGCAGCATCATGCTGTGGGGATATGTTTCAAAGGCAGGGACTGGGAAAGGCAGGGACTGGGAGACCAAAGGCAGGGACTGGGAGACTGAATACTTACAGGACAAGTCAAAGGTTTGAACACAGCTACTCATTCAAAGGTTTTTCTTAATTTTTTACTATTTTATGCATTTTAGAATAATAGTGAAGACATCAAAGCTATGAAATAACACATATGGAATCATGTAGTAACCAAAAAGGTGTTAAGAAAATCTAACTATTTTATATTTGAGATTCTTCAAAATAGCCACCATTTGCCTACATGACAGCTTTACACACTCTTGGCATTCTCTCAACCAGCTACATTGACTGGAATGTGGTTCGATTAACAAGTCCAATACAGCAAATGAAAGATACACATCTTGTTAATCTACCCATCGTGTCCGATTCAAAAAATGCTTTACAGCGATAGCACCACATATGATTATAAGATAGGTGTCACAAAATGCAGATATATAGATAAAATTAATCACTAACCTTTGATGATCTTCATCAGATGACACTCATAGGACATCATGTTACACAATACATGTATGTTTTGTTCGATAATGTGCATATTTACATCCCAAAAAAATAACTTGTTTTGATTGGAAAAAAAATACAGAATGAGTTCATTTAATCATGATTCCAGTCTTCACTATCGCATGAATAGGCAGCACATTTCATACAAATTTACATAAATCAGCTTCATTATTTCATTATTGTAGCATATAGCTACTCTCATCATTTCAAACAGAATTTAAAGTGCATCAGATCCAACAAATACTATGCAATCATTTCTACAACTGAATGATCCTATTATACTATAGCACCAATACCAGTAAGAAAAATGTGATATTTGGTAATAAACCTCTCAAATCTGCTCTCAGAACTCACACTGCTAAAGAGTTACTTTCCATAACAGATATATTTCCAATGTTTAATTGCTAATATGATGACAGTGCTGCTCTATTCTGGGACAAGCAGAACCACCCAGCCCTGTCTGTGCAAATATCAGTTTCACTCTGTGTCACGCCCTGATCTGTTTCACCTGTCCTTGTGATTGTCTCCACCCCCTACTACAGGTGTCGCTTATTTTCCCCGGTGTATTTATCCCTGTGTTTCCTGTCTCTCTGTGCCAGTTCGTCTTGCATGTTAAAGTCAACCAGAGTGGTTCCCTGTGCTCATTCTTTTTGCTAGTCCTCCCGGTTTTGACCCGTGCCGGTTTCTGGACTTTGTACCTGCCTGCCTGACCATTCTGCCTGCCTTGACCTCGAGCCTGCCTGCCACTCTGTACCTCCTGGACTTTTGCCTGTCCACGACCATTCTCTTGCCTACCCTTTTGGATTAGAATAAAAAATGGCTCAAACCATCTGCCTCCCGTGTCTGCATCTGGGTCTCGTCTTGTGCCCTTATAGTCTGACAGCTATCAGTCTAGCAGTTGAACAGTTTCACTGCCTGAAATACCCTGGACTGGGCCAGATGTGAGGGAGTGGACAGGTTTGAACCTCTATGGTGGATTCAGGGAGGGAGACATTACAAATATACCATCATGTAATGAATGACAATGCTCAAATGGAAATTATACTTTATGTAGATAGTGTCTCATGTTTGAATCCAGCATCATGTCTCATTCACAGATCTAACAGTCAGGAACCTGCATATTGAAAATAGTTAATAATAATCCTGTAAAATCAAATCCATTTAAATCAGACATTTGGGGACTTGTTTTGGGGGCTTAAGTGATTGTAACGTTGGGGTCATGACACCTTTTCTTTTACTTCTTATTTTGTATTTGGAAGGTATTGTGTTTTCAAAACCGCATAACTTTTAGATGATCTTTCAGGTCATAACAAATATAATGAGTCGCAACCATGATGATGATGTGGGGGAGCATGTGATTTGAATGACGCTTTCTACCCTTATTCAATGTTTCCGAGCTGCTCAGTGTTCCATGTCACTGTCCCTTCCCCCTCAGCACCTGCAGTAGGTCCAAGCTGTATCAGTACAGTCACTGTGCAGTCTGACTGAGGGAGGTTTTTGTACGGCTCTGTATCACTGTGTGAACACCCAGACACTGTTGGGGTTGTGTAAACTCTGACAGTAGTAATCTCCTGCATCTTCAGCCTGGACTCCACTGATGGTCAGAGTGAAGTCACTCCCTGATCCACTGCCACTGAATCTAGATGGAGTCCCAGACTGAAGGGTTTTAGCCCAGTATATTAGGAGTTTAGGAGCTCCTCCAGGTTTCTGTTGATACCAGTGCAAATAGTGTCCATTGCTGTTACTGTATACAGCACTGCTGGTCTTACAGCTGAGAATGACTGAGTGACCCACTGAAACAGCTTTCACTGCAGGAGTCTGGGTCACTGTGACCTGGCCTCTGGACTCTGAAACAGATGGCATGTGGTATTAGCATTCAATTGTTCATTAATTTGTCCATATAGCATATTCACTAAAACAGTAATAAGGTTATATAGCCTAATATTGCAATGGTCCGGAAAATGTTGTGTGAAATATATTACCTTGGAGACAGAGGGCAAGTATCCAGATGAAGATGGTGATAAAAGTCATGGTTGTTGTGGGTTCTGTTGTCATGAAGGACAGCTCTAGGTCATGAAGTGTTAAACTCACAGGGATATAAATACTCCCAGAGCACTGAAGCATGTGCTGCCAATGCAAAGTGTCCTCTATGCAAATCACCCTCCTGGAGGGTAACTTCTGGATCACAACATTCCAATTGAATGCTTTTAGCCCTTACCATTCAATATTACAAAAAACACACACACTCATAATATTGATTTATATGGAACTGGTTTCAGATAACGTATGCCTCATTTGGTAACTTATGGGATATACCCACCCTTTTGCCCTCAGAACAGCCAACATTTTTTTCGGGGCATGGACTCTACAAGTTGTCGAAAGCGTTCCATAGGGTTGCTTGCCCATGTTGTCTCCAATGCTTCCCACAGTTGTGTCAAATTGGCTGGTAGTGGATCTCTACTCTGAATAGCTTGTTCCGTCTCATCCCACAGATGGTCATTTGGATTGAGATCTGGTGACTGGGCAGGACACAGCAGTCAGCTGAATTCACTGTCATGTTCGTACAGTTGAACCATTCCTGGACAATCCTAGCCTTGTGGCATGGGGCATTATCCTGCTGAAAAAAAATATATTGCAGATGGATGCACTGCTGCCATGAAGGCATGCATCTGATTGGTAATGATGTTCAGATATCCTGTGGCATCATGGAGGGACCCAATATGTGTTTTGAAAAGACACCCCACACCATCACACCACCACCAACAGCCTGTAATGTTGACACACGGTATGATGGATCCATGTGCTTGTGGTTTTCTCCATACCCTAGTCCTCCCATCAGCGTGAAACAGCAGGAACCAGGATTCATCAGACCAGGCAATGTTTTTCCAATTCTCCAGTGTCCAGTGTATTTGTTCCTTAGCCCACTGCAACCACAGTTTCTTGTTTTTTGCTGAAAGAAGTGGAACTCTGTAAGGTTGTCGGCTGCCATATCCCTTTCATGTCAAGGTAAGACGAGTTGCATATTTCTTTTATGGGTCTTTGGGCACCAATGTTGTACTAGTCTGTCAGTTAACTAACTGTAGCCCGACTGTTGCTCTGCACAATTCGTGTCAGCCTCCTTGGTCGTCTTGCATCAATGGCCCATTTTCAACCACTTGCCTGTCGTTGGCTGGATGTGCTTTGGGTGGTGGACCATTCTTGAAACACACAGGAAACTGTTGAGCGTGAAAAACCCAGCAGCATTGCAGTTCTTGACACACTCAAACCGGTGTGCCTGGCCCCTATCGCCATGCCCCATTCAAAGGCACTTTGAACAGGGCAATATTTGCTCTTACCCATTCTCCATCTGAATGGGACACATACACAATCCATGTTTCCATTGTCTCAAGGCTTAAAAATCCTTCTATAACCTGTCTCCTCCCCTTCACTTACCCTAATTGATGTGGATCAATAAGATGTGGATCAATAAGGGATCATTGCTTTCACCTGGATTGACCTGGTCAGTCTGTCATGGAAGGTTCCTAATGTTTAGTCCACTCAGTGTATATCATCCATTGAGTGACTGTTTTCAGTTTAAGATGTTGGTTGGTCAAATAATAAAGGCAACAAACCTATGATACTCTCTAGACTGTTGTCCTCAACACTATCACTGGTCTAGTCCACAACACTATCACTGGTCTAGTCCTCAACACTATCACTGGTCTAGTCCTCAACACTATCACTGGTCTAGTCCTCACACTATCACTGGTGTAGTCCTCAACACTATCACTGGTCTAGTCCTCAACACTATCACTGGTCTAGTCCTCAACACTATCACTGGTCTAGTCCTCAACACTATCACTGGTCTAGTCCTCAACACCATCACTGGTCTAGTCCTCAACACTATCACTGGTCTAGTCCTCAACACCATCACTGGTCTAGTCCTCAACACTATCACTGGTCTAGTCCTCAACACTATCACTGGTCTAGTCCTCAACACCATCACTGGTCTAGTCCTCAACACTATCACTGGTCTAGTCCTCAACACTATCACTGGTCTAGTCCTCAACACCATCACTGGTCTAGTCCTCAACACTATCACTGGTCTAGTCCTCAACACTATCACTGGTCTAGTCCTCAACACTATCACTGGTCTAGTCCTCAACACCATCACTGGTCTAGTCCTCAACACTATCACTGGTCTAGTCCTCAACACCATCACTGGTCTAGTCCTCAACACTATCACTGGTCTAGTCCTCAACACTATCACTGGTCTAGTCCTCAACACCATCACTGGTCTAGTCCTCAACACTATCACTGGTCTAGTCCTCAACACTATCACTGGTCTAGTCCTCAACACTATCACTGGTCTAGTCCTCAACACTATCACTGGTCTAGTCCTCACACTATCACTGGTGTAGTCCCCAACACCATCACTGGTCTAGTCCTCAACACTATCAATGTGTCTAGTCCTCAACACTATCACTGGTCTAGTCCTCACACTATCACTGGTGTAGTCCCCAACACCATCACTGGTCTAGTCCTCAACATTATCACTGGTCTAGTCCTCAACACTATCACTGGTCTAGTCCTCAACACTATCACTGGTCTAGTCCTCACACTATCACTGGTGTAGTCCCCAACACCATCACTGGTCTAGTCCTCAACACTATCAATGTGTCTAGTCCTCAACACTATCACTGGTCTAGTCCACAACACTATCAATGTGTCTAGTCCTCAACACTGTCACTGGTCTGGTCCTCAACACTATCAATGTGTCTAGTCCTCAACACTATCACTGGTCTGGTCCTCAACACTATCAATGTGTCTAGTCCTCAACACTATCACTGGTCTAGTCCACAACACTATCACTGGTCTAGTCCTCAACACTATCACTGGTCTAGTCCTCAACACTATCACTGGTCTAGTCCTCACACTATCACTGGTCTAGTCCTCAACACTATCACTGGTGTAGTACTCAACACCATCACTGGTCTAGTCCTCAACACCATCACTGGTCTAGTCCTCAACACCATCACTGGTCTAGTCCTCAACACTATCACTGGTCTAGTCCTCAACACTATCACTGGTCTAGTCCTCAACACTATCACTGGTCTAGTCCTCAACACTATCACTGGTCTAGTCCTCACACTATCACTGGTCTAGTCCTCAACACTATCACTGGTGTAGTACTCAACACCATCACTGGTCTAGTCCTCAACACTATCACTGGTGTAGTACTCAACACCATCACTGGTCTAGTCCTCAACACCATCACTGGTCTAGTCCTCAACACCATCACTGGTCTAGTCCTCAACACCATCACTGGTCTAGTCCTCAACACTATCACTGGTCTAGTCCCTAACACCATCACTGGTCTAGTCCTCAACACCATCACTGGTCTAGTCCTCAACACCATCACTGGTCTAGTCCTCAACACCATCACTGGTCTAGTCCTCAACACTATCACTGGTCTAGTCCCTAACACTATCACTGGCCTATTCCTAAACACTGTCACTGGTCTAGTCCTGAACACTTTCACTGTGTCTAGTCCTGAACAATATCACTGGTGTAGTCCTCAACACTATCACTGGTGTAGTCCTCAACACTGTTACTGGTGTAGTCCTCAACAATATCACTGGTCTAGTCCTCAACACTATCACTGGTCTAGTCCTCAACACCATCACTGGTCTAGTCCTCAACACTATTACTGGTGTAGTCCTCAACAATATCACTGGTGTAGTCCTCAACACTATCACTGGTCTAGTCCTCAACACCATCACTGGTCTAGTCCTCAACACCATCACTGGTCTAGTCCTCAACAGTATTACTGGTGTAGTCCTCAACAATATCACTGGTGTAGTCCTCAACACTATCACTGGTCTAGTCCTCAACACTATCACTGGTCTAGTCCTCAACACTATCACTGTGTCTAGTCCTCAACACTATCACGGTGTCTACTCCTCAACATTATCACTGTGTCTAGTCCTCAACACTATCACTGTGTCTAGTCCACAACATTATTACTGGTCTAGTCCTGAACACTATCACTGTGTATAGTCCTCAACATTATCACTGGTCTACTCCTCAACGCTATCACTGGTACAGTCCCTAACACTATCACTGGTCTAGTCCTCAACACTATCACTGGTCAAGTCCTCCCCCTCAGCACCTGCAGCTAAGACTGTCTGAGAGTGGTCTGAGTGGGGAGGCGAAAACTGAAAACTATCTTCTATTGGCAGAGAGATTTGGAACTCTCTTTGTTACTGGTCTATTAACCCATTTGCCACATGGTAACGTCCCCATGGAAAGCCGAAACTCCCTCCAATGCAAACCTGCTAATTAGAAGTACTGTATGTACAGTACATCACATTTTCAACCAGGAACTATCAGGAAATAACACTGATCAATTTTTTTCACACTTTTACAATGTTAGTTTAATCAGCTGTTGTTCAATATGATATAAAACACAGGAAAAAACAGAATTTTGACTGCACAGGGCCTTAGATGGATTACTGCTGGTTTTACAGAAGTGGAGAATAACTACAGTATGCGACCTGAAAGGACAGCTTTCCCTGCAGGAGTCTGAGTCACAGTGATCTGCCCTCTGGATACTGAGAAAAGAATAACACATTGTCAAGATCAGATTCCATTTAAGTTCAGTTTTCTGAAATATCATATGCTTTAGAATTCAACAGCAACTTTACCTTGAAATCAAACGGCAAGCATCAAGATGAAGGAATCTACTCAATCTGTATCGGGGGAGTTCATTTAAAAGCACTGTTCTTGCATTAGCGGAGACTGCTTTCACCGTAAAAGCTGCATGTGGGGCTGCAGGTAGCCTAGTGGTTAATAGGTTTCTGGTTCAAGTCCCTGACTTGACTTGGTGAAAAATCTGTCAATGTGCCCTTGAGCAAGGCACTTCACTCTAATTGCTCCTGTAAGTCTCTGGATAAAAGCCTCTGCTAAGTGAAGTAAATGCAATATGTTGGATGAATTGAAAATGATCTTCACATTTCTATCGTGCAATCTGTAGTGCTTCAGCGATGCAAATTGAACAGAGCCCGAAAATTATGATAAAAGTCATTGTTGTTGTGGGTTCTGTTGTCATGACGGACAGCTCTCAGTCATGACGTGTTAAACCCAAATGTTTATACACTCTAGCGGGCATATGCATATTCATGTTTTAAATCTATTTCAGTTTCCAAGTAGGCTCCTATCATTAAAACTGTATTTTATCCGGCACATGTTAGCTTTTATAACAACAAACATCATGCGTTTTACTCTAATATATTGTATATGACAACTTTTCTATTCCATCCGTATCGCTGAAGTTCACAGCTAAAGCCCGATTAAAATGTAAAGGCTTCAGCAATACAGATTGAATACAGCCCTAACTGTCAGTTCACTCATGCTTGGACTCTTACATAAGTTCCTCAAATCAGTTTGTGAACCCTTCTCAAAACTAAAGCTGATCAGATTCCTCTGGTAGTGGTGTCTGTTCTCTGTGACTTTACAACCGGAGATATATCTGAGATAAACAGGGAATATACACAACATGAATTAATATTACTGCTGTTACTTTTTCTCCTGGATAAAATGGAGGAACACAAATGCTGGATTTAATGTTGAACACTGACTGTTCTGTTCCTAAGAGGAAATCTGATACACAGAAGAAATACTAATGACAAATATCTAGATTTGAGATACAATTTATATTTTTTATGAATTGTATAAACAGCCCATATGAAGTGTTTATTTTACCTCGAAAGATGTTAAATGGTATTTGTGTTTAGTGTGATTCTGTATGAGGGATTTTCACTGTTACAGCTGAAGCATCAGAGCACAGAGAGGTTTTTGTACCAGCAGTAATAGGGATTATATCACTGTGGGGGACTTTTGGTAGCGGCACCAGACTAGATGTTGGAAGTAAGTAAACAACACAATTAACCACTTTTTTCACTTTTTGACATCACTGTAATTTCTCTGTCATCTGTATGACTTTAAGTTGAGCAATTTTTTTGTTTGTTTTACACCTTTATATTTCATAATAATACTGTAGTGTTTTTCATTTAATCCAAAAACTATTTTAAATTAAGAATATAACATTATATTTGACCAGTATTCATATGAGTTCATGAATTACACCAGTCTGAAATATGTAAGTATTCAGCTTTCCCAATGAGTGTTAGGTTTCTGTATGAGCAGTAATAGGGGTTGTATCACTGTGGTACACTTTTGGTAGCGGTACCAGACTTGATGTTGGAAGTAAGTTTCTTGATGTTTGTCTGATTCCATTTTTTTTCTTAAACTCTTTATTCTCTATTAAAACATTTCGATTTGAGATATTTTACTTTCCAAAAATATTGTTATATATTGATTTTGACTGAGTCTTCTTTCAACAGCTGATTTAATCAAAATGTTAAATTGTAGGCATTTATTATTTTATTTGTATGATTGCAGACTATATAACTTTTATTCTGTTTCGATAACTATAATATTTGTTTTTGTAGTCATCAGTACATTGTGTTCATGATAGTCACATTGGTAATGTGAACATAAAAGGTCTCTGTTATGTTCATATCCAACCTCTTTGATTCTGCAAAATACTACAAATATGAGTATTCTGATCAGATACGTTCCTAAAAAAAGATCTGTATGACAAAGTAATGCTAAAGTTAAACACGTCATACTTGTATACTTTATACTTGTAATCTACTTTATATCTTTTGACTGTTTGTGTTTTCTTCACATCATTTAGCAATCTAACTTCCATATTAAGTCATTTCCAAAGTACTGTGTTTTGATATAGATGATGTGTTGTGTTTCTTTCAGGTAACAGTTCCCCCACCCTCACCGTCCTGCCCCCCTCTAGTGAGGAGCTGTCCAGTACAACAACAGCCACACTGATGTGTCTGGCCAACAAGGGCTTCCCCTCAGACTGGACAATAAGATGGAAAGTGGACGGCAACAGCAAGAATCAGGAGGCCAGCCCCAGGGTCCAGGAGAAGGACGGTCTGTATAGCTGGAGCAGCACCCTGACCCTCACTTACCAGGAGTGGACCAAGGCAGGAGAGGTGACCTGTGAAGCCCAGCAGATATCCCAGACTCCGGTCACCAAGACCCTGAAGAGGGCTGACTGTTCTGGGTAGAACCCCTCAGTCACACACCCCTGTGGAGAGAGGAAGCTGGTTCCTCGGCTTTGACTTGCTTTATTCTAAGATCAGTTGTTCTCTGATTTAGTGATCACTCTCGTGTAGACTAACGGAGCTTGGCTTGAGTTTATGTGTCAATCCATTCTGTAGAATGAGATTTTGTTCGTTTTAGATTTGATGTGATCTGCTTTTATTCACTATCATGTTCGCTTTGATTCTTCGATTATGTAATAATGGATTAAAATAAAGTTTTTCTTTTTGGAATGCATATTTGTGTTGTTTCTATTTATGAACTTGATAATATATATATTTGTAATATTGTGGAAAATAAATGTAATCAGCTAGGCTGGTTAATGGTGTATTTGAAAACTGTCAGGCCTAAACCTTATCCTCGCGTAACATCATCATTGACCAGTAATTAATATCATCACAATATAATATGTTATGGTCTGTGCTTTGAAGCTAAAACACTACTTCAAGATATAGAGTAGAGAGATAGTTTTCTCTACCTCCAACACCCTGGGAACATAGTGAACATCTGGTGACAGTGCTGCTCTATTCTGGGACAAGCAGAACCACTGAGCCCTGTCTATGTAAATCTGTTTCACTCCCACAGCTACCAGTCTAGTTTCAGTTTCACTGCCTGAACTGGGCCAGATGTGAGTGGGTGGACTAGTTTTACTGCAACCTCTATGGTGGATTCAAGGAGGGGGACATTCTTACAATGAATAAACCACCATGTAATAGATTACATATTAAATGGGTATTACTAAAGACAGACATTGACAGTTACTGACATCAAATTCTAATTCATAATTGGTTACGGACGTCTGTGTATTGTCTGAGCTCAACATCTTTTTCCTGAAAGCAGAGGGAAAGTGTTAAACTCACAGGGCTATAAACCCTCCCAGAGCACTGAAGCATGTGCTGGCATTGCAAAGGGTTCTCTCTATGCAAGCAGACTTTCATGGTCCCCCAGGGACTAGCAGAATCATTTTTCTTCTTTATTCTTTCACTCTGACAAGCCCAAGGCAGAGGATATACGCCTCCCTCGGGAACAGGCCCACGACCACAGCTATTTGTGTGAACAGGAGGCGGAGAAAGAGAGGTCAGAGAAAGAGAGGCCAGAGGGCGGGCTGACTTCTGAGGAACAGGCGGCGATCTAATTAATCACACTCCCCTCAATTCTGCTCGCAAACATGCAATCTTTGGATAATAAATTTGACGAGTTATTGGGAAGATTAAACTACCAATGGGACATTCAAAACTGTAACATCTTATGCTTCACGGAGTCGTGGCTGAACGACGACAATATCAGCATACAGCTGGCTGGTTATATGATGTACCGGCAGGATAGAACAGCGCCGTCTGGTAAGACAAGGGGCGGCGGTCTATGTATTTTTGTAAACAACAGCTGGTGCACGATATCTAAGGAAGTCTCGAGCCATTACTCACCTGAGGTAGAATTTCTCATGATAAGCTGCAGACCATATTACCTACCGAGAGAGTTCTCATCTATATTCTTTGTAGCTTTTTACATACCACCACAGTCAGAGACTGGCACCAAGATAGCATTGAATGAGCTGTATTCTGCCATAAGCAAACAAGAAAACACTCACCCAGAAGCGGTGCTCCTAGTAGCCGAGAACTTTAATGCAGGGAAACTTAAATCAGTTTTACCAAATTTCCATCAACATGTTAAATGTGCAACCAGAGGGAAAAGAACTCTGGACCACCTATACTCCACACACAGAGATGCATACAATGTCACGCCCTGGCCGTAGAGAGCGTTTTATGTCTCTATTTTGGTTTGGTCAGGGTGTGATTTGGGTGGGCAGTCTATGTTCTATGTTTTTCTATTTCTATGTGTTTGGCCGTGTGTGGTTCTCAATCAGAGGCAGCTGTCTCTGATTGAGAACCATACTTAGGTACCCTTTTCCCCCACCTGTTTTGTGGGAAGTTAACTTTGTCTTTGTTCAGGGCACATAGCCCAAAGCTTCACGGTTTGTTGTTGTTCTTCGTTTTGTCGGCGTTTTGTCGGCGTAATTTTTTTATAAAGAGAAAATGCACGCTTACCATGCTGCACCTTGGTCCAGTCCTTCAGCCAGCCGTGACATACAAACCTCTCCCTCACCCTCCATTTGGCAAATCTGACCATAATTATTTCCTCCTGATTCCTGCTTACAAGCCAAAATTAAAGCAGGAAGCACCAGTGACTAGACAAAGAAAAAGTGGTCAGATGAAGCAGATGCTAAGCTACAGGACTGCTTTGCTAGCACAGACTGGATATGTTCCCGGGATTCCTCCAATGGCATTGAGGAGTACATCACATCTGTCATTGGCTTCATCAATAAGTGCATCGATGACGTTGTCCCCCGGTGATTGTACGTACATACCCCAACCAGAAACCATGGATTACAGGCAGCATCCTCACTGAGCTAATGGCTATAGCTGCCGCTTTCAAGGAGCGGGACTCTAACCCGGACGCTCATAAGAAATCCCGCTATGCCCTCAGACGAACCATCAAACAGGCAAAGCATCAATACAGGACTAAGATCGAGTCTTACTACACCGGCTCTGATGCACGGCGGATGTGGCAGGGCTTTCAGACTACAAAGGAAAGCACAGCCGAGAGCTGCCCAGTGACACAAGCCTACCTGACGAGCTAAACTACTTCTATGCTCGCTTCGAGGCAATTAATACTGAAACATGCATGAGAGCACCAGCTGTACCGGAAGACTGTGGGACCACACTCTCCGCAGCCGATGTGAGAAAGACCTTAAGACAAGTCAACATTCACAAGGCCGCAGGGCCAGATGGATTACCAGGACATGCACTATGAGCATGCGTTGACCACCTAGAAAGTGTCTTCACTGAACGAGTCTGTAATACCAACATGTTTTAAGTAGATCACTATAGTCCCTGTGCCCAAGAACACTAAGGTAACCTGCCTAAATGACTACCAACCCGTAGCACTCACGTCTGTAGCCATGAAGTGCTTTGAAAGGCTGGTCATGGCTCACATCAACACCATCATCCCAGAAACCCTAGACACACTCCAATTTGCATACCGCCCCAACAGATCCACAGGTGATGCAATCTCTATTGCACTCCACACTGCCATTTCCCACCTGGACAGAAGGAACACCTATATGAGAATGCCATTCATTGACTACAGCTCAGCGTTCAACAACATAGTGCCCTCAAAGCTCATCAATTTTTATTTTACCTTTTATTTAACCAGGCAAGTCAGTTAAGAACAAATTCTTATTTTCAATGACGGCCTAGGAACAGTGGGTTAACTGCCTGTTCAGGGGCAGAACGACAGATTTGTACCTTGTCAGCTCGGGGGTTTGAACTCGCAACCTTCCGGTTACTAGTCACACGCTCTAACCACTAGGCTACCCTGCCGACCCAATAAACTAAGGACCCTGGGACTAAACACCTCCCTCTGCATCTGGATCCTGGACATCCTGACGAGCACGCCCCCATTCTCATCGATGGGGCTGTAGCGGAGCAGGTTCAAGTTCATTGGTGTCCACATGACCAACAAACTAACGTGGTCCAAACACCATGACAGTCGTGAAGCGGGCACGACAAAACCTATTCCCCTCAGGAGACTGAAAAGATTTGCCATGGGTCCTCAGATCCTCAAAAGGTTCTACAGCTGCACCATCGAGAGCATCCTCACTGGTTGCATCACTGCCTGGTATGGCAACTGCTCAGTCTCCGACCGCAAGGCACTACAGAGGGTAGTGCGAATGGCCCAGTACATCACTGGGGCCAAGCTTCCTGCCATCCAGGACATCTGTACCAGGCGGTGTCAGAGGAAGGCCCTGAAAATTGTCCAAGTCTCCAGCCACCCTAGTCACATACTGTTCTCTCTGCTACCACATGGCAAGCAGTACCGGAGCACAAAGTCCAGGTCCAAGAGGCTTCTAAACAGCTTCTACCCCCAAGCCATAAGACTCCTGAACATCTAGTCAAATGGCTACCCAGACTACTCACATTGCCCCCCTCCCCTCTCCACACCACTGCCACTCTCTGTTGTCATCTATGCATAGTCACTTTAATAAACTCTACCTACATGTACCTACTACCTCAACTAACCGGTGCCCCCACACATTGACTCTGTACCTGCACCCCCCTGTACTCATTGTTATTTTTTACTGCTCCTCTTTAATTACTTTTACTTTTATCTCTTATTCATATCCATATTTTTTTTGACTGCACTGTCGGTTAGGTGCTCGTAAGTAAGCATTTCACTTTGAGTTCTACACCTGTTGTATTCAGAGCACGTGACTAATACAATTTGATTTGATTTGATTTGACTTGTGGTTGTTATTGCTTCAGGAATGCTTTAATGTGACAGTGCATGAGTTGACATTTTATCATCATTACTGGTATAAACAGAGTGTACAAAACATTAGGAACGTCTGCTCTTTCCATGACATAGACTGACCAGATGAAGTTGAAGTAATTCTCAGTAGAGCAGCGAGACAGGATTGTGTCGAGGGCACATATCTGGGGAAGGGTACTAAAACATTTCCACAAGAACACAGGGGCCTCCAAGTTTGGAACAACCAAGACTCTTCCTAGAGATGGCTGCCCGGTCAAACTGAGAAATCGGGGGAGAAGGGCCATTGTCTGGGAGGTGACCAAGAACCCGATGGTCACTCTGACAGAGCTCTAGAGTTCCTCTGTGGAGATGGGAGAACCTTACAGAAGAACAACCATCTCTGAGTGGCCAGACGGAAGCCACTCCTCAGTAAAAGGCACAACAGCCCGCTTGGAGTTTGCCAAAATGCACCTAAAGGACTCTCAGACCATGAGAAACAAGATTCTCTGGTCTGATGAAGCCAAGATTGAACTCTATGGCCTGATTGCCAAACCTCACGTCTCGAGGAAACCTGGCACCATCCCTACGGTGAAGCATGGTGGTGGCAGCATCATGCTGTGGGCATGTTTTTCAGCAGCAGGGACTGGGAGACTAGTCAGGATAAAGGGAAAGACGAACAGAGCAAGGTACAGAGAGATCCTTGATGAAAACCTGCTCCAGAGCGCTCAAGACCTCAGACTGGGGCAAAGGTTCATCTTCCAACAGGACAACGACCCTAAGCACACAGCTAAGACAACGCCTGGCTTCGGGACAAGTAGGTACCCTGAACTGGACCAGATGTGAGGGAGTGGACTAGTTTGAACCTCTATGGTGGATTCAGGGAGGATGCCTGATAAAATTGATATTATACAGAATGTAGATATGTCTAATGCCTGAACCCAGCATTGTGTCTTATCCATAGATGTAACCGTCAGTAAACTGCTATTCAAAATAGTTAATATAATGCCAGATGATCACATCAATATCTAGTTGTGAGGTGTATATGGGGATTGTATCTAGAAGGGGCTGATGCTGATGTAACTGATGTAATATCACCTTCTTTTTCTTTACTTTCTTTACTTCTGAACATCTTATTATGCATATTGGACTGGTATTGTGGGAATTTCAATACTTCAAATAACTATTATAGGTGCACAATAATGATGATGATGATGGGGAACATGTGATCTGAATGATGCTTTCTAAACATATTCAAAGTTGACTTCACTACACCAGTGGCCCATGTCACTGTCTCTTGACAGAACCTCAGATTGTTTTGATGGGTTATGATCATGTTATTTAATCTCAATAAATATGGTTGAATCTTTGCTAGAAACTCATTACCTGACTGGGGGACCTTGCAGAGACTGGGATATTTATTCTGAAATAATGTGAGATATTCTTTCACATAGATGGAGTCCATTCAACTTCTTGTCTGAAATGTTAATTAAAGGTTTGTTTGACATAACTAAAGGGAAGGACTTTTTATGCAGTCTGGACCTACGGGTGTTGTCAGTTCAGGAATACTTAAACATTGGAAGAGTTGGCATTATAGTCACCATCACTGAAATATTTTAGTTCAGTCAATCTTCCATGTCACTGTCTCTTCCCCCTCAGCACCTGTAGTAGGTCCCGGCTGTAGCAGTACAGTCACTGTGCAGTCTGACTGAGGGAGGTTTTTGTATGGCTCTGTATCACTATGAGATCCACTGCCACTTAATCTAGATGGGTTCCCAGACTGAAGTGTTGTAGCATAGTAAATAAGCAGTTTAGGAGCTCCTCAAGGTTTCTGTTGGTACCAGGCAAGACGGTGAGAAGAGGTCCCTGCATTATACACATTACTGCTGTCCTGGGAGAACAGCTTTCACTGCAGGAGTCTGAGTCACAGTGTACTGTCCTCTGGATTCTGAAACAGATACATTTAAGATCTCAGAGAACATTTGGTCATGTTGTCTAAATCTCTGAAGTCAAATTTTCTGAATTTGAAACAAAAATAAGATGAAACATTTAAATAATAAACAGATTTTAGACCAGCAGAATGTAAATCATACCTTGAATTAAAGACATCAATATCCACACAAAGCTCATAATAAAAGTCATTGTTGAAGTTCTGTTGTTATGAAGGACAGCTCTCAGTTATGAAGTGTTAAACTCACAGGTCTATAAACACCCCCAGACCACTGAAGCATGTGCTGCCAATGCAAAGTGTCCTATGTAAATATTATTCCTGGTAAGGACCCTCTTTCAACTGTTAACTATGATTCAGATTATACAGATTATTTCATTTTCTTTTATTTTAAGTAACTACTACTGTAAATCAGTGATTCAAGATGAACATTTAATTATCTGCATTCTTTAGTGGACTGTAGTAATAATTCAGAACTATCAGTACCAATTGTATTAAACTAGTACTTCATGATTATCAGTCTCTATTGTATTATACAAGTACTTCAGCACTATCAGTGCCTATTGTATTACACTAGTACTTCAGTACTATCAGTCCCAATTGTATTATAATAGTACTTCAGTACTATCAGTCCCAATTGTATTATAATAGTACTTCAGTACTATCAGTCCCTATTGTATTATACTAGTACATCAGTACTATGAGTCCCTAATGTATTATACTGGTACTTCATCCCTATCAGTCCCTATTCTGCCCTACAAAGGCTAAACTTAGTAACAACGAATTCTGATCTGTAGTAATGGCCAGGTATATTATCTGATTAATGTGATATTTAGTTTCTGTCACACCCTGATCAGCTTCACCTGTCTTCATTATTGTCTCCACCCCCTCCAGGTGTCGATGGTTTTCTCAAGTGTATTCATTGTAACGGGGCGCGTACTGGCAGCAGAGAAGTCAGGCGCAGGAGAGCGAAAACTGATTTACAACGGTGTTTTTTAATAAACATAACAAACCACAGTAAACAGAACAATCAAATCAATGGGTCAAACAAAACCTGGTATCCACCAGCATAACGTACACAAGCACTATAAGAAACAATTCCGGACAAGGACATGGGGGAAACAGAGGGTTAAATACACAACATGTAATTGATTCCGGACAAGGACATGGGGGAAACAGAGGGTTAAATACACAACATGTAATTGATAGAATTGAAACCAGTTGTGAGGGAAGACAAGACAAAACCAATGGAAAATGAAAGGTTGATCGGCGATGGCTAAAAGGCTGGTGATGTTGACCGCCGAATGCCGCCCGAACCAGGAGAGGGACGACTTCGGCGGAAATCGTGACATTATTCTTGTGTTTCCTGTCTCTCTGTGCCAGTTCGTCTTGTATCTTTCCAAGTCAACCAGCGTTTTTCCCATTCTCCTGCTTTTTGCATTCTCCATTTTCTAGTCCTCCGGGTTTTGACCCTTGTCTGCTTCTGGACCCGCCTCTTTGACCATTCTACCTACCTTGACCACGAGCCTGTCTTCCACTATGTACCTTCTGGACTCTGATCTGGTTTTGACCTTTTCGCCTGTCCACGACCATTCTCTTGCCTACCCCTTTGGATTAATAAACATTGTAAGACTCCAACCATCTGCCTCCTGTGTCTGCATTTGGGTCTCGCCTTGTGCCGTGATAGTTTCTTGACACAAAAACAAGCCAGTTGATCAGAATATATCAAGGGTTATCAGAAATTGATGTCTGTCTATACAGAAAAAGACTTTGAAGTCAGATTTTGCAGAATACAAAAAATGACAGTTATTGCATTTTGCCTTTATTGGGCAGTATTGTGTTATAATAGTAGTTCAGTACTATCAGTCCCTATTGTATTATACTAAAACTTCAGTACTATCACGCTTAAGGTAAGACCCAGATGCAGACAGTGTCAAGGAAACAAAGCTTAATTCCAAAACAGGGACAGGCAAAAGACAGGTCAAACAGGTAGGGGTCAATAATCAAGTACGGTGAGGTAAGGTATAAAACGGCAGGCAGTCTCAGGGTCAGGGCAGGCGGAACGGTCAAAACCATGAAGGACGAGAAAACAGAAGCAAGAAACATGCAGGAGCAGAGAAACAAACGCTGGTAGGATTTACGAAACAAAACGAACTGGCAACAGACAAACAGAGAACACAGGTATAAATACACAGGGGATAAAAGGGAAGATGTGCGACACCTGGAGGGGGGTGGAGACAAGCACAAAGACAGGTGAAATAGATCAGGGTGTGACAAGTACTATCAGTCCCTATTGTAGTGTACTTCAGTACTATGAAGGTGGTACTGAGAATTCTCTGTCTGTGAATGTGCTCACTCTTATGTGAAGGACTTCACCAGCATGAACCACTGTGGTGGACTTTTGGAAGCGGCAAAAACTGGTGCTGAAAATTAAGTCAATTTTTGTGTTCTCTCATTAAAACTAAATGTAATCATGCAATTGAACAACGTTATGAGATGTTATCTTCTCCAGAAGAAAGACTTTCAGGCTGTTTCTTTTAATAATGTCTGTGGACAGACATCTCACCAAAGTGAGAGAGTTGTTCACATTCCACCAACTTTATGTACCAATAATAAAAAATAAACCTCTAATATCTGCCCTCATAACATATCTGCGCTCAAAGGTTGCTTTCCATTACACATATATTTATCATGATTAATTCCTGATATGATTTTATTAAATTAGATGTTTTTTCAATGGGTTTTAGCAATGTGTGGTCTACGCTTTTCCATTACATTTTCCCTGGTCTTCTCTACCTCCAACCCCCTGGGGACAGAGTGAACATCTGGTGACAGTTCTGCTCTATTCTGGGACAAGCAGAACCACCCAACCCTGTCTATGTAAATCTGTTTCACTCCCACAGCTACCAGTCTACCAGTTGACCTGTTTTACTGCCTGAAATACCCTGGACTGGGCCAGATGTGAGGGAGTGGACTGGTTTTAACCTCTATGGTGGATTCAGGGAGGGAGACATTACAAATATACCATCATGTAATTAATGACAGACACAACGGATATTATACTTTATGATAATAGTGTGTAGTGTATGTCTCTACATCAATGTGTCATGTTTGAGCCCAGCATCATGTCTCATTCACAGATCTAACAGTTCATGAAAAGAGTTAATACATGCTAGATGATCACATCAATAACTGGTTGTGAAGTGCATGTAGGGAATTGGTTTGGGGGGCTGATACTTTTCCTCTTACTTCTGTACATCTTACTCTACTATGGACTGGTATTGTCTTCCAAAACTACAAAGAACTTTTATATACACTTTCAGTTCATGTCCAATATAACAAGTTATAACCATGATGATGATAATAATGACGATGATGATGACGATGATAAAGACGATGTTGGAGAACGTATGATTCTTTCTGTTTTCAAAGTTGACCTCTTCTACTGATCAGTGTTCCATGTCACTGTCTCTTCCCCCTCAGCACCTGCAGTAGGTCCCAGCTGTATCAGTACAGTCACTGTGCAGTCTGACTGAGGGATGTTTTTGTACGGCTCTGTATCACTGTGTGAACACCCAGACACTGTTGGGGTAGTGTAAACTCTGACAGTAGTAATCTCCTGCATCTTCAGCCTGGACTCCACTGATGGTCAGAGTGAAGTCACTCCCTGATCCACTGCCACTGAATCTAGATGGGGAGTCCCAGACTGAAGGGTTTTAGCCCAGTATATTAGGAGTTTAGGAGCTCCTCCAGGTTTCTGTTGGTACCAGTGCAAATAGTGTCCATTGCTGTTAATGTGTACAGCACTGCTGGTCTTACAGCTGAGACTGACTGAGTGACCCACTGAAACAGCTTTCACTGCAGGAGTCTGGGTCACTGTGACCTGGCCTCTTGACTCTGAAACAAAGATGCAATGTATATTTATAATTTAATTGTTAATTAATTTGTCCAGTAAAAAATAATTCCTTTATATTGTCAGGGTAATTTTCCGTAAATTATATTACCTTGGAGACAGAGGGCAAGTGTCCAGATGAAGATGGTGATAAAAGTCATGGTTGTTGTGGGTTCTGTTGTCATGAAGGACAGCTCTCAGTCATGAAGTGTTAAACTCACAGGGCTATAAACACTACCAGAGCACTGAAGCATGTGCTGGCTATGCAAAGTCTCCTCTCTATGCAAATGATGTTCCGAGGAACAGCTATCACCATCAATGAATGATGAAAACGGCTATCTCACGTGTCATCTAAAAATAACGAATGAGTAAGCAGGAAGTAGGTGTCTGTGCTTCCAGAATTCTAGTGGCTACTTACAACAGACAATCTGTTGACAATAAAATAGGATTTAGTCTTTATCCAATGGTTACAGCTGGTAACAACATAAACCTCAGTGTTTCAGTGAATCTAGATAGATGTTAAAACACATTGAGAAAAAGATATAGCACAGTAACATAAATGATACAGTAGCCAAACAGTCAGGTAACCAAACTCCACTCAAAGGAATTTAATCTAAATTGGTTCACTTGAAAAAAGGACTAAAGCACAGAGTTGGCTAAAACACAAATGTACATAAAATACACATATACAGCCTTTTGTTTGGCAAATAATAGTGAATAAATATAGATGTTTCGAATGTCATGTGGTTTTGATCAATTCTCGTTAGAGAATTCACTCAAGCCAATCCCTTTAAAATGTTTAGTTAAGTTCAGGGAATAGGGCCTTAAGTCACGACACATGTGCACTTACAGTGAAATTCTGACAGTCTGAAATTCTGACATTCTGTCCATTACACTTAGAATCCCCTCCCCCCGACCTAGAATCAAGTGAGGTTAAAAGTTCATTCTAACTCACTAACACACTCACAGGTCACACAACATAACTTAATTAACTTTTGACCCCTCAACATTATCGATCACCACTTAACTGACAGTTCTAATTTACAGAAAACCTAGGAATGCACTCACTGTCTTATCTAAAACACCCCAGAGCTAGGTTTCGTCGGTTCAACCATAGGTTAACTACCTTATCTGTTTACTTAATCCACAACCCATTTCTTTCTTCCTAGTTGGAATGGTGTTCATTAACTTTAATTACTCCTTGTCTGTGTCACACAATCCCTTCTTAAGAACTCATATTGTTAATCAGATATAATAAAACAGAGTATATGTTTACTTAGTCACAGTTCTATTTAAAATGAAGATATTGTTTATTCATTTATTCATGAAACATGGGACCAACATTTAAAATGTTGCGTTTATATTTTTGTTCAGTGTATATACTGTATTCTAGTCAAGACCCATAGTATTCAACTGTTGATGTACATACAGTACAGTGCATTCGTAAAGTATGAACTTTTCCACATTTTAACAGCCTCATTCTAAAATGATGAAATATGTTTTTCCCTCATCAATCTGCACACAATACCTCATAATGACAAAGCGAAAACACATTTTTATAAATATAAACGAAAACAGAAATACCGTATTTAGATAGGTAATTCAGACCCCTCTAAATTGAGCTCAGGTGCATCCTGTTTCCATTGATCACACTTGAGATCTTTCTACAACTTGATCGGAGTCCACCTGTGATGTAGTCAATTGATTGGACATGGTTTGGAAAGGCACATACCTGTCTATATAAGGTCCCACAGTTGACAGTGCATGTCAGAGCAAAAACCAAGCCATGAGGTCAAATTAATTGTCTGTAGAATTCTGAGACAGAATTGTGTCTAGACACAGATCTGGGTAAAGGTACCAAAACATTTCTGCAGCATTGAAAGTCCCCAAGAACACAGTAGCCTCCATCATTCTTAAATGGAAGAAGTTTGGAACCACCAAGACTCTTCCTACAGCTGGCTGCTCGGCCAAACTGAGCAATTGTGGGAGAAGGGCCTTGGTCAAGGAAGTGACCAAGAACCCAATTGTCACTCTGACAGAGTTCCTCTGTGGAGATGGGAGAACCTTCCAGAAGCATCTCTGCAATACTCCACCAATCAGGCCTTTATGGTAGAGTGGTCAGATGGAAGCCATTCCTCTGTAAAAGCCACAAGGCAGCTCGCTTGGAATTTGCCAAAAGGCACCTAAAAGACTTTAAGACTATGAGAAATAAGATTCTTTGATCTGATGAAACCAAGATTGAACTCCTTGGCCTGAATGCCAAGCGTCACGTCTGGAGGAAACCTGGCACCATCCCTACGGTGAAACATGGTGGTGGCAGCATCATGCTGTGGGGATATGTTTCAAAGGCAGGGACTGGGAAAGGCAGGGACTGGGAGACCAAAGGCAGGGACTGGGAGACTGAATACTTACAGCACAAGTCAAAGGTTTGAACACAGCTACTCATTCAAAGGTTTTTCTTAATTTTTTACTATTTTATGCATTTTAGAATAATAGTGAAGACATCAAAGCTATGAAATAACACATATGGAATCATGTAGTAACCAAAAAGGTGTTAAGAAAATCTAACTATTTTATATTTGAGATTCTTCAAAATAGCCACCATTTGCCTACATGACAGCTTTACACACTCTTGGCATTCTCTCAACCAGCTACATTGACTGGAATGTGGTTCGATTAACAAGTCCAATACAGCAAATGAAAGATACACATCTTGTTAATCTACCCATCGTGTCCGATTCAAAAAATGCTTTACAGCGATAGCACCACATATGATTATAAGATAGGTGTCACAAAATGCAGATATATAGATAAAATTAATCACTAACCTTTGATGATCTTCATCAGATGACACTCATAGGACATCATGTTACACAATACATGTATGTTTTGTTCGATAATGTGCATATTTACATCCAAAAATCTCAGTTTACATTGGCGCCTTACGTGCAGTAATGTTTTGATTTGCAGAAACACTCATAATAAACATTGATAAAAGATACAAGTGTTATTCACAGAATTAAAGATAGACTTCTCCTTAATGCAACCGATGTCAGATTTTTTTACAACTTTACTGAAAAAGCATAATCTGAGAACGGTGCTCAGAACGCAAAACAGCCAGAGGAATATCCGCCATTTTGGAGTCAACAAAGTTAGAAACAAGATCATAAATATTCACTTACCTTTGATGATCTTCATCAGAAGGCACTCCCAGGAATCCCAGTTCGACAATAAATGACTGATTTGTTCCATAAAGTCCGTCATTTATGTCCAAATAGCCACTTGTTGTTAGCGTGTTCAGCCCAGTAATCCATCTTCATGGGGCGCAGGCATTTCATCCAGACAAAAACTCAAAAAGTTCCGTCACAGTCCTTTAGAAACATGTCAAACGATGTATTGAATCAATCGTTAGGATGTTTTTAACATAAAACATCAATAATGTTCCAACCGGAGAATCCCTTTGTCTTCAGAAAAGCACTGGAACGAGAGGTAACTCTGTCGGGAACGTGCGTCATGAGACCGAGGCTCTCTGCCAGACCACTGACTCAAAGAGGTGTCATGTGCCCCTCCTTTATAGTAGAATCCTCAAACCAGTTTATAAGGCAGTTGACATCTAGTGGAAGCCCTAGGAAGTGCAACCTCATCCATATCTCAATGTGTATTCGGTAGGCCAAGCTTTGAAAAACTACAATCCTCAGATGTCCCACTTCCTGGTTGGATTTTTCTCAGGTTTTCGCCTGCCATTTGAGTTCTGTTATACTCACAGACATCATTCAAACAGTTTTAGAAACTTCAGAGTGTTTTCTATCCAATACTAATAATAATATGCATATATTGGCATCTGGGACAGAGTAGGAGGCAGTTCACTCTGGGCACGCTATTCATCCAAAAGTGAAAATGCTGCCCCCTATCCCAAAAAGGTTCAATATTATTTTGAGGTAATTTTGTCTTGTCTCAGAGTAGATTTGACAAAATTGATATTGAGATTTACACTGTGAATAGTAAATCTGATTATTAATGTCTTTGTAGTTTCGGGGGTAGTTTGCAAAACACATTAAGCCTAGTCCTGGACTAAAAAGCAAGCTCAATGAATAATCTTAATTGAAAGTTATTTTAGGTCTAGTCTTCAACCCCATCCTAGTGTTTTGTTGTTGTTGGTGTGGTAAACGGTAGAGCATGAATGTAACATACATTTATCTGATGTATTGTTTTGACAAAAAATATTTTCAGAGTTTATTTTTGCCTTTATCTTTATAGATTGTGTTTTGTTGTTGTCGGTTGTTCTCAGTACTGTAGCTAGTTGTTTATCCTTTGTGTATTGCCTCTCCTCTCCTCTATTATATTGTAGAGTATATTATATAGGATTATACAGTAGTGCTGTGTGCTAAATTAACCATTTTGAGAGTAAGTTGTGCATGTCTTCTTGACTCAGAGTTTAAATAACTTGTTTTGATTGGAAAAAAAATACAGAATGAGTTCATTTAATCATGATTCCAGTCTTCACTATCGCATGAATAGGCAGCACATTTCATACAAATGTACATAAATCAGCTTCATTATTTCATTATTGTAGCATATAGCTACTCTCATCATTTCAAACAGAATTTAAAGTGCATCAGATCCAACAAATACTATGCAATCATTTCTACAACTGAATGATCCTGTTATACTATAGCACCAATACCAGTAAGAAAAATGTGATATTTGGTAATAAACCTCTAAAATCTGCTCTCAGAACTCACACTGCTAAAGAGTTACTTTCCATAACAGATATATTTCCAATGTTTAATTGCTAATATGATGACAGTGCTGCTCTATTCTGGGACAAGCAGAACCACCCAGCCCTGTCTGTGCAAATATCAGTTTCACTCTGTGTCACGCCCTGATCTGTTTCACCTGTCCTTGTGATTGTCTCCACCCCCTACTACAGGTGTCGCTTATTTTCCCCGGTGTATTTATTCCTGTGTTTCCTGTCTCTCTGTGTCTCTCTGTGCCAGTTCGTCTGTGCTCTGTGCTCATTCTTTTTCTATTCTCTTTTTGCTAGTCCTCCCGGTTTTGACCCGTGCCGGTTTCTGGACTTTGTACCTGCCTGCCTGACCATTCTGCCTGCCTTGACCTCGAGCCTGCCTGCCACTCTGTACCTCCTGGACTTTTGCCTGTCCACGACCATTCTCTTGCCTACCCTTTTGGAATAGAATAAAAAATGACTCAAACCATCTGCCTCCCGTGTCTGCATCTGGGTCTCGTCTTGTGCCCTTATAGTCTGACAGCTATCAGTCTAGCAGTTGAACAGTTTCACTGCCTGAAATACCCTGGACTGGGCCAGATGTGAGGGAGTGGACAGGTTTGAACCTCTATGGTGGATTCAGGGAGGGAGACATTACAAATATACCATCATGTAATGAATGACAATGCTCAAATGGAAATTATACTTTATGTAGATAGTGTCTCATGTTTGAATCCAGCATCATGTCTCATTCACAGATCTAACAGTCAGGAACCTGCATATTGAAAATAGTTAATAATAATCCTGTAAAATCAAATCCATTTAAATCAGACATTTGGGGACTTGTTTTGGGGGCTTAAGTGATTGTAACGTTGAAGCAATGTTGGGGTCATGACACCTTTTCTTTTACTTCTTATTTTGTATTTGGCAGGTATTGTGTTTTCAAAACCTCATAACTTTTAGATGATCTTTCAGGTCATAACAAATATAATGAGTCGCAACCATGATGATGATGTGGGGGAGCATGTGATTTGAATGACGCTTTCTACCCTTATTCAATGTTTCCTCGCTGCTCAGTGTTCCATGTCACTGTCCCTTCCCCCTCAGCACCTGCAGTAGGTCCAAGCTGTATCAGTACAGTCACTGTGCAGTCTGACTGAGGGAGGTTTTTGTACGGCTCTGTATCACTGTGTGAACACCCAGACACTGTTGGGGTTGTGTAAACTCTGACAGTAGTAATCTCCTGCATCTTCAGCCTGGACTCCACTGATGGTCAGAGTGAAGTCACTCCCTGATCCACTGCCACTGAATCTAGATGGAGTCCCAGACTGAAGGGTTTTAGCCCAGTATATTAGGAGTTTAGGAGCTCCTCCAGGTTTCTGTTGATACCAGTGCAAATAGTGTCCATTGCTGTTACTGAATACAGCACTGCTGGTCTTACAGCTGAGAATGACTGAGTGACCCACTGAAACAGCTTTCACTGCAGGAGTCTGGGTCACTGTGACCTGGCCTCTGGACTCTGAAACAGATGGCATGTGGTATTAGCATTCAATTGTTCATTAATTTGTCCATATAGCATATTCACTAAAACAGTAATAAGGTTATATAGCCTAATATTGCAATGGTCCGGAAAATGTTGTGTGAAATATATTACCTTGGAGACAGAGGGCAAGTATCCAGATGAAGATGGTGATAAAAGTCATGGTTGTTGTGGGTTCTGTTGTCATGAAGGACAGCTCTAGGTCATGAAGTGTTAAACTCACAGGGATATAAATACTCCCAGAGCACTGAAGCATGTGCTGCCAATGCAAAGTGTCCTCTATGCAAATCACCCTCCTGGAGCAAGGCACTAGACAGGACAAGAAATTATATGGTGTAACTTCTGGATCACAACATTCCAATTGAATGCTTTTAGCCCTTACCATTCAATATTACAAAAAACACACACACTCATAATATTGATTTATATGGAACTGGTTTCAGATAACGTATGCCTCATTTGGTAACTTATGGGATATACCCACCCTTTTGCCCTCAGAACAGCCAACATTTTTTTTCGGGGCATGGACTCTACAAGTTGTCGAAAGCGTTCCATAGGGTTGCTTGCCCATGTTGTCTCCAATGCTTCCCACAGTTGTGTCAAATTGGCTGGTAGTGGATCTCTACTCTGAATAGCTTGTTCCGTCTCATCCCACAGATGGTCATTTGGATTGAGATCTGGTGACTGGGCAGGACACAGCAGTCAGCTGAATTCACTGTCATGTTCGTACAGTTGAACCATTCCTGGACAATCCTAGCCTTGTGGCATGGGGCATTATCCTGCTGAAAAAAAAAATATTGCAGATGGATGCACTGCTGCCATGAAGGCATGCGTCTGATTGGTAATGATGTTCAGATATCCTGTGGCATCATGGAGGGACCCAATATGTGTTTTGAAAAGACACCCCACACCATCACACCACCACCAACAGCCTGTAATGTTGACACACGGTATGATGGATCCATGTGCTTGTGGTTTTCTCCATACCCTAGTCCTCCCATCAGCGTGAAACAGCAGGAACCAGGATTCATCAGACCAGGCAATGTTTTTCCAATTCTCCAGTGTCCAGTGTATTCGTTCCTTAGCCCACTGCAACCACAGTTTCTTGTTTTTTGCTGAAAGAAGTGGAACTCTGTAAGGTTGTCGGCTGCCATATCCCTTTCATGTCAAGGTAAGACGAGTTGCATATTTTTTTTATGGGTCTTTGGGCACCAATGTTGTACTAGTCTGTCAGTTAACTAACTGTAACCGACTGTTGCTCTGCACAATTCGTGTCAGCCTCCTTGGTCGTCTTGCATCAATGACCCATTTTCAACCACTTGCCTGTCGTTGGCTGGATGTGCTTTGGGTGGTGGACCATTCTTGAAACACACAGGAAACTGTTGAGCGTGAAAAACCCAGCAGCATTGCAGTTCTTGACACACTCAAATCGGTGTGCCTGGCCCCTATCGCCATGCCCCATTCAAAGGCACTTTGAACAGGGCAATATTTGCTCTTACCCATCCTCCATCTGAATGGGACACATACACAATCCATGTTTCCATTGTCTCAAGGCTTAAAAATCCTTCTATAACCTGTCTCCTCCCCTTCACTTACCCTAATTGATGTGGATTTAACAAGTGACATCAATAAGGGATCATTGCTTTCACCTGGATTGACCTGGTCAGTCTGTCATGGAAGGTTCCTAATGTTTAGTCCACTCAGTGTATATCATCCATTGAGTGACTGTTTTCAGTTTAAGATGTTGGTTGGTCAAATAATAAAGGCAACAAACCTATGATACTCTCTAGACTGTTGTCCTCAACACTATCACTGGTCTAGTCCACAACACTATCACTGGTCTAGTCCTCAACACTATCACTGGTCTAGTCCTCAACACTATCACTGGTCTAGTCCTCACACTATCACTGGTCTAGTCCTCAACACTATCACTGGTGTAGTACTCAACACCATCACTGGTCTAGTCCTCAACACCATCACTGGTCTAGTCCTCAACACCATCACTGGTCTAGTCCTCAACACTATCACTGGTCTAGTCCTCAACACTATCACTGGTCTAGTCCTCAACACTATCACTGGTCTAGTCCTCACACTATCACTGGTCTAGTCCTCAACACTATCACTGGTGTAGTACTCAACACCATCACTGGTCTAGTCCTCAACACCATCACTGGTCTAGTCCTCAACACTATCACTGGTCTAGTACTGAACACTATAACACTGTGTCTAGTCCTCAACACTATCACTGGTCTAGTCCCTAACACTATCACTGGCCTATTCCTAAACACTTTCACTGTGTCTAGTCCTGAACAATATCACTGGTGTAGTCCTCAACACTATCACTGGTCTAGTCCTCAACACTATCACGGGCATAGTGCTGAACACTATCACTGGTCTAGTCCTCAACACTATCACGGGCATAGTACTGAACACTATCACTGGTGTAGTCCTCAACACTAATACTCGTCTAGTCCTCAACACTGTCACTGGTCTAGTCCTCAACACTGTCACTGGTCTAGTCCTCAACACTGTCACTGGTCCAGTCCTTAACACTATCACGGCATAGTACTGAACACTATCACTGGTCTAGTCCTCAACACTGTCACTGGTCTAGTCCTCAACTCTATCACTGGTCTAGTCCTTCCCCCCCGCTCTTACAGCAGGTTCCAGCTGTAGCAATGCAGTCACCGAACAGTTTGGCTGAGGGAGGTTTTATTACGGCTCTCTATCCCTATGGAACGCATCTTTAGCATTGGGAAGGTGTAAAGTCTCCTGTATCTTCCGCCTGGGCTCCACTCATGATCAGAGTGAAGTCATTCCTAGATCCACTACCACTGAATCTAAATGGAATTCCAGAGGTGCGAGTTCTAATAGAGTGGATGCAGAGTTTTGTTTTTTGTCCAGATTTCTGTTGATACCACAATAAACAATAATGTCCATGTGTGACGCACCATTGTAACAATAACTTAAAGGTCCAATGCAGCCATTTTTATACCAAAATCAAATCATTTCTGGGTAACAAGGAAGTACCTTGCTGTAATAAATTCCCATTAAAATAGGCAAAAATTGCTTTTAAGCAAAAAACTAGAATAATTTTGCTAGGACTGTTTAGGTGGGGTCTGAGTAGGGAGGAGAAAACTGAAAACTGGCTGTTATTGGCAGAGAGATTTGGAACTCTCTTTGTTATTGGTTTATTAACCAATTTGCCACATGGGGAAGTCACCATGGAAAGCCGAAACTCCGTCCAATGCAAACCTGCTAATTAGGTGTACTGTAGTAGGATGTCCCTTGGGGGTATCCGTACCTATGTATGACATGCGAGGGTTAGGTTAGTAAACATGCTGGAGCTAGAACCTCGTTGTTGTGCGTCCTTATTTTAGATAATACTACATGGTGTCAGAAGTGGTTTTAAAATTCACATAAACGAGAAGGACTTACCAAGTAAATCATACATTCAGGCTGTTTCAAAGCAGGGAGGGCACATTGTTGGAGATAAAACAGCGCATATCATTATTTTGCTAGCTAACGAGCAAGGACTAAGTTACTGCTAAGCAACATGTTGCAAGAGGAAGAAGCTGGCGGGATTTCAGGGTTTGCGACTCCAAGTTCAACGGGCTCTGGCACAAACACGGACAGGCCAGTGGCTAGTGCTGACGGATTTTGCATTAGTCCCCCAAGAATTTAGATTGTATGGACATTCAAAACTGTCCGAAATGGATCAGGCGCTTTTGAAAGGTACAGGGTAGCATCAGGCTTAAATGTGAAAAATGAGGCATTTCAAGTTAATACACTGATCTACTCTATGGGTGATGAAACCGAGGATATATTAAATGCTTCAACGTTGACCGAGGAAGAGAAACTTAACTACAGTGCCGTTAAAGACTGTTTTGAAATGCATTTTTTATGGAGACACAACATTATATTTGAGAGAGCTAGGTTTAACATGCACAAACAGGAGCAGGGTGAAACCACCAACAGTTTTATCACAGCTGTTGTAACGATTGTTGTCGGGAGAAGGAGAAGAGGACCAAAGTGCAGCGTGGTACGTGTCCATGATAACTTTAATAAACTGAACACTGAATATAAACGAACAAGAGAATAAAGGAAAACCGAAACAGTCCCGTATGGTGAAAACACTGAAACGGAAAATAACTACCCACAAATCAGTGGGAAAACAGGCTGCCTAAGTATGGTTCTCAATCAAAGACAACGATTGACAGCTGCCTCTGATTGGGAACCATACCAGGCCAAACACAGAAATACAAAACCTAGACAACAAAATATAGAATGCCCACCCCAACTTACGCCCTGACCAAACTAAAACAGAGACATAAAAAAGGAACTAAGGTCAGGACGTGACAGCTGTTCACAAACTAACAGAACATTGTTAGTGTGGGGCGCTCAGGGAAGAGCTGACCCGAGATCGGATTGTAGTGGGAATAAGAAATATATCACTTTCCGAAAAGTTACAGTTGGATTCCCAGCTTACCTTGTCCAAAGCTGTAAACCAGGTTAGGCAGAGTGAGACAGTAAAAAGACAGCAGACGATGCTGCACGACAGCAGCTCCTTGCAGAGCGAAGAGAGTGAGGAAATAAATGCATTTGCATACCGAGCTAAAGAAATGGAGGGGAACACAGAACAGAGACAGACGTGGAGAAAACAATCACAGACAGTACCCGTAGCTAGTTCAAATGTTTGTCTCAAATGTGGGAAATCCCCTTTCCACAGATGGAAAGATTGACCAGCAAAGGATGCTGAATGCAGGAAATGTGACAGGAGAGGACACTTTTCAGCTGTCTGTCGATTAAAGCAAATGCATGAGGTCTCAGAGGAGGTACAGCAGGACAGCATCTTTCTGGGAGAAGTAAGGGAAAAGAAGGCTGGCATTCAGACATTCAACTCAATGGGGAGGTTGTGTCATTTAAACTAGACACTGGGGCAGCAGTGACAGCTATCCCAACTAGGCTGTATAGCTATAGCAGAGATGGCCCTTTGCTCTCTACAAACAAAAAACTGTATGGGTCCAGTAATAAGATTTTACCAGTTGTAGGGCAGTTGGAGATTAAACTGGAGCGTAAAGACAAAAGTGCCATCCAGCCTGTCTTCGTCATTGACACTCTAGCCAGACCGTTGCTGGGGCTACCAGCAATTGAAGCATTGCATCTCATTGAGAGAGTGAGCAAACTGGAGGACCCAGGTGAGGTGCCTATCCCTTTATTGGCCAGAGTAAAGGAAGAGTTGGGGAGGATGGAGGAAATTGGGGCGTGTCTAAAATAGAGAGTTCCACAGACTGGTGTGCAGGGATTGTAGTGGTCCCAAAAGCCAATGGGGACATAAGGATCTGCGTGGACATGACTAACTTGAATGAGGCACTCTGCAGAGAGAGACACATCTTACCATCAGTGGAGCAGTCGCTGGCTCTGTTGGATGGCACACAAGTCTTCACAAAGCTGGATGCCCGCTCAGGTTTCTGGCAGATACCGCTGTCATCAGAGAGTAGGGGACTCAGAACGTTTACAACACCGTTTGGCCGTTACAATTTTAATGTTTTGCCATTTGGAATCGCTTCCTAATGATGAGACCACGGCGCAGCGTGAGTAGAGTTCCACATAATTTGAATAAACTGAAACTCACTGAACAAAAACAACAAACAACCAAACGAAACATGAAGCTAATGTTGTGCACTCAGGCAACTAAATGTAGACAAGATCCCACAACACAAATGAGGAAAATGGCTACCTAAATATGATCCCCAATTAGAGACAACGATAAACAGCTGTCTCTGATTGGGAACCATATCAGGCCAACATATACATACAAAAAACCCTAGACATACAAAAACTAGAGTAGCCACCCTAGTCACACCCTGACCTAACCAAAATATATAGAAAAACAGGGATATCTAAGGTCAGAGCGTGACAGTACCCCCCCCCCCCCCCCTCAAAGGTGCGGACTCCCGGCCGCAAACCTGAACCTATAAGGGAAGGTCCGGGTGGGCATCTACCCTCAGTGGCGGCTCCGGTTCGGGGTGTAGTCCCCGCTCCCTACGATGATCCCTCCGCTTCTATGGAACCAGAACGTGGATCATTGCCGGAGGCTCTGAACTGGGAACCACTGCTGGAGGCTCCGGACCGCAGATCGTTGCCGGAGGCTCTGGACTGGGAACCGTTGCCGGAGGCTCTGGACTGGGAACCCCCGCTGGAGGCTCTGGACTGCAGCCCCCCGCTGGAGACCCCGGACTGGGGACCATCGCTGGAGGCTCTGGACTGCAGCCCCCTGCTGGAGACCCCGGACTGGGGACCATCACTGGAGACCCCAGACTATGGATCATCGTTGGAGGTTCCAGAGTGTTGACCGTCGTTGGAGGTTCCGGACTGTGAACCGTCGTTGGAGGTTCCGGACTGGAAACTGTCGCCGGAAGCTCTGGTCTGTGGAGGCGCACTGGAGGCCTGATGCGTGGTACCGGCACTGGTGGTACTGGACTGGTGACACGCATCTCAGGGAGAGTGCGAGGAAGAGGCACAGGACGTACTGGACTGTGGAGGCGCACTGGAGATCTGGAGCGTAGAGCTGGCACAACGCGTCCTGGCTGGATGTTCACTTTAGCCTGGCAAGTGCGGGGCGCTGGCACAGGACGCACTGGGCTGTGCAGACGCACCAGAGACACAGTGCGCAGAGCCGGCGCAGGGTTTCCTGATCCGAGGAGATGTACTGGAGGCCAGGAGCGCTGAGCCGGCACCATCCGTCCTGGCTGGATGCCCACTAGCCCAGCCAATGCGGGGAGCTGGAATATAGCGCACCCGGTTGTGACTGCACACTGGAGACATGGTGCGCATCACCGCATAACATGGTGCTCGACCGGTCACACACTCCTCACTGTAAGCACAGAGAGTTGGCTCAGGTCTGAACTTTGACTCTGCCAATCTCCCCGTGTGCCTCCCCCAAAACTGTTTTGGGGCTGCCTCTCGTGCTTGCCTCTTTGGTATAACTCCTCGTAATGTCTCCGTTCTGCTTTCGCTGCCTCTATCTCCTCCCTTAGACGGTGATATTCTCCGTCCCTGGTCCAGGGTCCTGCTCCCTCCAGGATTTCCTCCCAGGTCCAGTCCTCCTGATCACGCTGCTTGGTCCGTGTGTGGTGGGATCTTCTGTCTCGTTCGTCATAATGATGAGACCAAGGCGCAGCGTGAGTACCAAACGAAACGTGAAGCTACTGTTGTGCACTCCGGCAACTAATGAGGAAAATGGGAACCATATCAGGCCAACATATACAGTGGGGCAAAAAAGTATTTAGTCAGCCATCAATTGTGCAAGTTCTCCCACTTAAAAAGATGAGAGAGGCCTGTAATTCTCATCATAGGTACACTTCAACTATGACAGACAAAATGAGAAGAAAAAATCCAGAAAATCACATTGTAGGATTTTTTATGAATTTATTTGCAAATTATGGTGGAAAATAAGTATTTGTTCATTAACAAAAGTTTATCTCAATACTTTGTTATATAGCCTTTGTTGACAGACCAATTCAGTTTGTCTGTGATGTGTACGCCGAGGAACTTAAACCTTACCACCCTCTCCACTACTGTCCCATCGATGTGGATAGGGGGGTGCTCCCTCTGCTGTTTCCTAAAGTCCACAATCATCTCCTTAGTTTTGTTGACGTTGAGTGTGAGGTTATTTTCCTGACACCACACTCCGAGGGCCCTCACCTCCTCCCTGTAGGTAGTCTCGTCGTTGTTGGTAACAAGCCTACCACTGTAGTGTCGTCCGCAAACTTGATGATTGAGTTGGAGGCGTGCGTGGCCACGCAGTCGTGGGTGAACAGAGAGTACAGGAGAGGGCTCAGAATGCACCCTTGTGGGGCCCCAGTGTTGAGGATCAGAGGGGTGGAGATGTTGTTACCTACCCTCACCACCTGGGGGCGGCCTGTCAGGAAGTCCAGAACCCAGTTGCACAGGGCGGGGTCGAGACCCAGGGTCTCGAGCTTGATGGCGAGTTTGGAGGGTACTATGGTGTTAAATGCTGAGTTGTAGTCGATGAACAGCATTCTCACATAGGTATTCCTCTTGTCCAGATGGGTTAGGGCAGTGTGCAGTGTGGTTGAGATTGCATCGTCTGTGGACCTATTTGGGCGGTAAGCAAATTGGAGTGGGTCTAGGGTGTCAGGTAGGGTGGAGGTGCTATGGTCCTTGACTAGTCTCTAGAAGGACTTCATGATGACGGAAGTGAGTGCTACGGGGCGGTAGTCGTTTAGCTCAGTTACCTTAGCTTTCTTGGGAACAGGAAAAATGGTGGCCCTCTTGAAGCATGTGGGAACAGCAGACTGGGATAAGGATTGATTGAAATTGTCTGCGCATGCTCTGTGGGCGCGACTGGGGATGCCGTCTGGGCCTGCAGCCCTGCGAGGGTTCACATGTTTAAATGTTTTACTCACGTCGGCTGCAGTGAAGGAGAGTCCGCATGTTTTGGTTGCGGGCTGTGTCAGTGGCACTGTATTGTCTTCAAAGCAGGCAAAAAAGTTATTTAGTCTGCCTGGGATCAAGACATCCTGGTCCACGACTGGGCTGGTTTTCTTTTTGTAATCTGTGATTGACTGTAGACCCTGCCACATACCTCTTGTGTCTGAGCCGTTGAATTGCGACTCTACCTTGTCTCTATACTGACGCTTAGCTTGTTTGATTGCCTTGGGGAGGGAATAGTTACACTGTTGGTATTCAGTCATGTTTTCGGTCACCTTGCCCTGATTAAAAGCAGTGGTTCGAGTTTCAGTTGGTTTCAGTTTCATGCGAATGCTGCTATCAATCCACGGTTTCTGGTTTGGGAATGTTTTAATTGTTGCTATGGCAACGACATCTTCAATGCACGTTCTAATGAACTCCCACACCAAATTAGCGTATTCGTCAATGTTGTTGTTCGCCGCAATGCGGAACATATCGGGGTCCACGTGATGGAAGTAGTCTTGGAGCGTGGAATCAGATTGGTCGGACCAGCGTTGAACAGACCTCAGCGCGGGAGCTTCTTGTTTTAGCTTCTGTCTGTAGGCAGGGAGCAACAAAATGGAGTCGTGGTCAGCTTTTCCAAAAGGAGGGCGAGGGAGTTAGAATAGCAATGATCCAAGGTTTTACCAGCCCTGGTTGCGCAATCGATATGCTGATACAATTTAGGGAGTCTTGTTTTCAGATTAGCCTTGTTAAAATCCCTAGGTACAATGAATGCAGCCTCAGGATATGTGGTTTCCAGTTTGCAAAGAGTCAAATAAAGTTCGTTCAGAGCCATCGATGTGTCTGCTTGTGGGGGAATATATACGGCTGTGATTATAATCTAAGAGAATTCCCTTGGTAGATAATGCGGTCGACTTTTGATTGTGAGGAATTCAAAATCAGGTGAACAGAAGGACTTGAGTTCCTGTATGTTGTTGTGACCACACCACGTCTCGTTAACCATAAGGCATACGCCCCCGCCCCTCTTCTTACCAGAAAGATGTTTGTTTCTGTCGGCGCGATGCGTGGAGAAACCAGTTGGCTGCACCGATTCCGTTAGCGTCTCTCGAGTGAGCCATGTTTCCGTGAAGCAAAGAACGTTACAGTCTCTGATGTCACTCTGGAATGCTACCCTTGCTCGAATTTCATCAACCTTGTTGTCAAGAGACTGGACATTGGCGAGAAGTATGCTAGGGAGTGGTGCGCGATGTGCCCGTCTCCGGAACCTGACCAGAAGACCGCTTCGTTTCCCTCTTTTACTATGTCTTTGTTTTGGGTCGCAGGCTGGGATCCATTCCGTTGTCCTGGGTGAAAGGCAGAACACAGGATCCGCTTCGGGAAAGTCATATTCCTGGTCGTACTGATGGTGAGTTGACGTTGCCGTTGCTCTTATATTCAGTAGTTCTTCCCAACTGTATGTAATGAAACCTAAGATGACCTGGGGTGACCTGGGGTACCAATGTAAGAAATAACACGTAAAAATAAAAAAAACTGCATGTTTTCCTAGGAACGCGAAGCGAGGCGGCCATCTCTGTCGGCGCTGGAAGATGAACCAAACCCCTGAGATACAACCAAACCCCTGAGAGACTTACTAGCCAAAGAAAATGACTGATCATGGGGTCACATGCAACAGGTGGCATTTGACAAAATCAAAGGAGACCTTGCCTCACAGAGAGTGCTGGCCCAGTACTGTCTCCACGCTAAGACAACGGTATCAGCAGATGCATCATCCTTTGGGCTAGGGGCGATCCTCAGATAGATGCAGGACAACATGGAGTGGCGTCCAATAGCATACATCTCCCGAAGCTTATCCGACACAGAGCAAATGTATGCTCAAGTGGAGAAGGGGGCGTTGGCTATCACATGGGCATGTGAAATGCTCAGCCAATACCTTATTGGCCTGCAGTTTACAGCAGAGACTGACCAAAAACCAATGTTGGCTCTGTTAGGGACAAAAGCACTGGACGACTTGCCTCCCAGGGTTCTGCGCGTCCGCCTCAGACTACTGAGGTTCACCTACAAGATGGTGTATGTGCCAGGGAAGGCACTGATCACAGCAGATGCACTCTCCAGGGCCCCAATTAAACATCCATTATCAGAGGAGGAGCCATGTCTAGAGGGTGAGGTACAGGTGTCCATTAATGCAATAAGGGACAACCTACCTGCATCTCAGACCAAACTGCAGCAGATTGCAGAGGCTCAACAACAAGACCCCATCTGCCGACAGATAGTGCAGCACTGCAAAAAGGGATGGCCCAGGCAGGAGGAACTGCCTCAGCTGCTGAAGCCCTATTGGGTGCACCAAAGTGCGGAGACCTCATGAAAGGACAACGTATAGTTATCCCAGAGACTCTACAACCAGAAATGCTAGACAGAGTGCATGAGGGACACATGGGGATAACCAAATGCAGACTGAGGGCTCAACAGTCGGTGTGGTGGCTTGGTCTGAGTACTCAGATTGCCAAGTTGGTGGCCCAGTGTGAGGTCTGTACAAAGTGTCAACCTTGTCATCCGGAGCCAATGATGGCAACGGAGCTGCCAAAACGGCCATGGCAAAAGGTAGGGGCAGATATGTTCTATTGGAAAAATGACACTTATCTGCTAGTGGTAGATTACTATTCAAGATACATTGAAATAGCAAAGACACCCATAACCACATCAGCTGGTTAACCACATCATTCCAGGCAAGGGGTCGCTGAGTTCCTGGTTACAGATAACGCTCCCCAGTTCTCTGCAAGCTCCTTTTCTACTTTTGCCGCAGAATATGACTTCACACGTGACCAGTAACTCCTACCATGCACAGAGTAATGGTGAGGCAGGGAGAGCTGTGAAAACAGTCAAGGGGCTGCTGAAAAAGAACAAGGATCCATACAGGGCTCTGTTAGCTTACAGAGTTACACCACTGCATCATGGGCTGTCGCCTGCCGAGCTCCTGATTGGCAGGAGGCTATGTTCCACATTGCCTGTATCCCCGGCTCAGCATAAACCCTGTAAGCCTAACAGGAAGGCCTTCGCTGAGAGGGACAAACGACTGAAACAAACACAAACTGGAGACTTTAATCGGAGACACCGTGCTAAGGAGAGGCCAGAGCTGACCGAAGGTCAACGTGTGTGGATTACAAACTCAAAGACACCAGCAATAGTGCTGAGGAAAGCGGATGCCCCACGCTCCTATGTGGTGGACACAGGCTCAGAAGAGGTACGAAGGAACAGAACACACCTCAGAGCTCTTCCAGATCTACCAGCCACACAGATTGAGGCCACAGAAAATGCACAAAAAGAAGGTGAAGGAGAGAGAATGCTCACAGAACCACAAACACACCCAAAAAGGGATGTGAGGCCACCAGAGTGGCTGAAAGACTGTTACGTGAAGAGAAAACATACTGTTAGGGACCATACCCAGCAAAAAGAGACTGTACCTAGTTAATGTTCATACTGTGTGATTTAATGCTTTCATACTGTTTCAGGATGTGAAGTAGCATGTTAGAGAATAATAATGGCTTCCAAATTGCATTTCAGTTATGCTTCAGTGGTTATGCATGTTGAGTTCTTGTTCATGGGAGAGGGTAAGATGTAGTAGGATGTCCCTTGGGGGTATCCGTACCTATGTATGACATGCGAGGGTTAGGTTAGTAAACATACAGGAGCTAGAACCTTGTTGTTGTGTGTCCTTATTTTAGATAATACTACAGTACAGTCGATCATATGTGTACAGGAGATCATATTTTCATCAGGATGACACTGATCCATTTTTTCACCCTTTTTACAAAGTAATGCTAACGTTAAACATGTCATACTGGTATGCTTTCTGCTTGTATACTTTATACTTGTAATCTGCTTCATATCATATTACTGTTTGTGTTTTCTTCAGGTCTTTTAGCAATCTAACTTCTATAGATTAGTTTTATTTAATTTGAATTACATTTTTTATTTAACCTTTATTTAACTAGGCAAGTCTTAAGAACAAATTCTTATTTACAATAATATAATATTAATAATAATATTATTAATAATTAATAATATTTATATAAAGTTTTAGAAGTAATTTCCAAAGTACCTCGTGTTGATGTAGTTGTTTTGATGTAGTGCTGTGTTTCTGCCTGGTAACAGTTCCCCTAACCTGACCGTCCTGCCCCCCTCTAGTGAGGAGCTGTCCCGTAAGACAATGGCCACGCTGACGTGTCTGGCCAACAAGGGCTTCCCCTCAGACTGGACCAGGAGCTGGGCGGCAAAGACGGCCTGTACAGCTGGAGCAGCACCCTGACTCTGTGAGGCTTACCAGAGCTCCCAGCCTTCGGTCACCCAGACCCTGGGGAGTGCTGACTGTTCTGGGTAGGACCCACCAGTCACACATCCCTGTGGAGAGAGGATGTTGGTTCCTCGGCTTTCACTTTCTTTGTTCTGTAGACTAACATGGGGCTTAGATTGAGTTTATGTGTCAATCCATTCTGTAGACTGAAATTTTGTTTGATATAGATTTAATGTGATCTGCGTTTATTCACTATCATGTTTGCTTTGATGGTTTGATCATGTAATAATGGATTCAAATAAAGATTTATTTTTGGAATGCAAATTTATGTTGTTTCTATTAATAAACTGGATCATATATACTAAACCTCATTTTCACTTAACATCGTCGTTGACCAGTAATCACAATATAGCATGTTATAGTCTGTGATTTCAAGCTTAATACATGGAAAAAATAAAAAATAAAAACAATTCTACAAGTGCCACTATTTCAAGAAATATAGAGCAGAGTGATAGTCTTCTCTACCTCCAACCCCCTGGGCACAAGGTGAACATCTGGTGACAGTGCTGCTCTATTCTGGGACAAGCAGAACCACCCAGCTCTGTCTATGCAAATCTGTTTCACTCCCATAGTTTCAGTTTCACTGCCTGGATAGAGCCAGATGTGAGTGGGTGGACTAGTTTTACTGCAACCTCTATGGTGGATTCAAGGAGGGAGACATTCTTACAATGAATAAACCACCATTTAATAGATGACATATAAGATGGGTATGACTAAAGACAGACATTGACAGTTACTGACATGTGTCTAACGTCTGAGTTCCACATTGTTTTCCTGAAAGCAGAGGGCAAGCATCCAGATGAAGATGGTGGAAAAATGCATTGTTGATGTGGGTTCTGTCCTCATGAAGGACAGCTCTCAGTCATGAAGTGTTAAACTCACAGGGTTATAAACACTCCCAGACCACTGAAGATGTGCTGCCAATGCAAAGGGTTCTCTCTATGCAAACAGACTTTCATGGTCCCCCAGGGAAATTGTAGTTGAATAGAGCTGTATGAGCAGCAGAACTTTGAAAGTGTTGAGAGCTGATTGTCCAGCCAATCATGGCCTTGATTGATAAACATTCCTCTGCTAGAATCAATTAAAGACTGGGAAGGTGCTGGAAGATTTAATCAGGTTGTAGCAGGAACAAGGTGTTTTTTTAAGGGTTTACAATCATCATCTCAACATATATGGTTGAATTGTTAATCATAACCTAGGTGAACCAAGGCGCTCTTAATATAGTTCAAATGCCTTTATTATGATAGCATGTTCAATTAAACAAAATATTTTAAACTCTGATGTGTTTCGACATGGCTGTCAGGACATGGTGGTTGAATAGTCCTCAACACTATTCAACCACCCCCGAGACTGGTTTTTTAAAATTCTGAAATGATGTGAGACACTTATTCCACACAGATGGAGTCCATTCAAAATATTTTGTGACAATTTGAGGCAGTGTTTGCATATGAACTAATTAAGGTTTGCAATAACAAAGCGACTTATGCAATCTAGAGACGCGTGGTTGTTATTGCTTCAGGAATGCTCTAACGTGACAGTGTATGAGTTGACATATTATCATCATCACTGGTATACACTCAGTTTACTCTTTCCATGACAAAGACTGACCAGGTGAAAGCCACGATCCCTTATTAATATCACTTGTTAAATCCACTTCAATCAGTGGAGATGAAGGGGAAGAGACAGGTTAAAGAAGGATTTTTAAACCTTGAGACATGGATTGTGTGGTAACACTTCACTTGACACCTAGCATCATAATGCTATGACACGGTCATAACCATGTCATATGTCCTAACAGCTGACATATCTTGTCATAACCTGTCATAATGGGGTCATAACACTGTCATCACACATATATTTAGACCTATTGTCACATATATATTGCTTTATTTTATGGCTGGTTATGACACCTACATAAGAGTGACAAAACCCACACAACCTACCACACAAGGCAAAACATTCCATTACACCCTAGCCTACTTGTCAACAGTATGTTTATGTTATATAACATTTCCTGAAATGTACCTTATCAAGTACGGTAGTATGGGTTTTCGGACACGGCCACTGTCTCTTCCCACTCAGCACCTGGAGTCAAACCCAACTAGCGCAGTCACTGTGAAATCTGAGGGAGGTTTTTGTATGGCTCTATATCACTGTGTTACCACCCAGACACTGTTGGGGTAGTGTTCACTCTGACAGTAGTAATCTCCTGTATCTTCAGTCTGGACTCCACTGATGGTCAGAGTGAAGTCACTCCCTGATCCACTGCCACTGAATCTAGATGGTATCCCAGAGTTACGGGTACTAATGAAATATGTAAGGAGTTTAGGAGATTCTCAGAGTTTCTGTTGATACCAGGCCAACCTCTGTCCATGTGTATCACTGTATACTGCACTGCTGGTCTTACAGCTGAGACTGACTGAGTGACCCACTGAAACAGCTTTCACTGCAGGAGTCTGGGTCACTGTGACCTGGCCTCTGGACTCTGAAAAATAAATCTAATTAACATTCAATCGCCCATTAATTTGCTCATTGCTTTACAAAAGAATGACTTTACAATAACATAATGGTATTTACTTTAATAAGGTTAAGTAACTACAGTCAGGGTAAATGTATGTCAAATATATTACCTTGAAAGCAGAGGGCAAATATCCAGATGAAGATGGTGATAAAAGTCATGGTTGTTGTGGGTTCTGTTGTCATGAAGGACAGCTCTCAGTCATGAAGTGTTAAACTCACAGGGTTATAAATACTTCCAGAGCACTGAAGCATGTGCTGCCAATGCAAACTGTCATATGTACATAGTCTTACTGCTAGTACCTACATTCATAACTGTTAGCTATATAACTACATACAGATTATGCAGATACAGAATATTTTATCGTGTTATAAATAACTTATACTGTAAATCAGTGATCTAAGAGGAACATGTAATTATCTAAGTGTGTCAGTGTATTATACTCATAACCCAGGATTATCAGTCCCTATTACGTTATTCCAGTACTTCAGTACTATCAGTCCCTATTGTATTATATTAGTAGTTCAGTAATGTCTGACTCTATTGTGTTATACTCGTACTTCAGTACTATCAGTCCCTATTGTATTATATTTGTACTTCAGGACTATCAGTCCCTATTGTATTATATTTGTACTTCAGTACTATCAGTCCCTATTGTATTATACTCGTACTTCAGTAATATCAGTCCCTATTCTGCCATGCAAAGGCAAAACTCAGTAACAACGAAACTGGTCAAAGATCTTAGATCTGTTGTAATGGCCAAGTATATTACCTGATTAACGTGGTATTTAGTTTCCTGACACAATAACAATGATAAAACAGTTGACAGTTGGTTATCAGAAATTGCTATCTGTCTATGCAGAAAAATACTTTTAAGTCAGATTTGGAAGATTTGCCATTGTTGGGTATTATTGTATTATACTAGCACTTCAGTATTCAGGGTGGGACTGAGAGTGCTCTGTGTGTTAAGGTGCCTGCCCACTCTTGTGTGATGGAGGTTTTTGTATGGCGACTTAACCATTATGAATCGTTGTGGTGGACTTTTGGAAGCGGAACAAAACTAGTGCTGAAAAGTAAGTACATTTTTGTCTTCTCTCATTAAAACAAAATGTAATCATACTATGAACAACATTATGAGATGTTATCATCTTCTCCAGAATAAATACTTCAAGGCTATAGAGATTTCTGGGGACAGATAGGTAGATTGGTAAATGGCAGAGTCACCAAAGTGAGAGAATTGTTCACGTACCACCAAGTTTATATTCTAACGTGATTTAAAAAGAGGACATTTTGATACACAGTATTGCACGTCAGCTCATTGTTCTGTCAATATGTAGCAACTACTTTTTCTATATTAAAAGCAACACTTTGTATTGTATTCATCGTAGATGTTACCACTGACATGGTTTAAAGGGGAACCTCCTCTATAGTTTTAAAAAGTACTTTGAGGTAATTTTGGCTTGTGTCTCAGGGTAGATTTGACAACATTTACATGTAGATTTACAATTTTAATAGTATATACGATTATTAAATCTGAATATGTAATATCTGTTTCCTGCATGTCTTTGTAGACTATGGGACGGTTTGTCAGACACATTAAGCTTAGTCCTTAGTCCTACATTTCTTAATTGAAAGTGGTTTTTAGTCTAGGACAAGGCTTCATCTGTGTCCAGGAAACCCCCTCCTAGTATTTTGTTGCTCTTGGTGGGCTATACTGTAGAGCATGAATGTAACATACATGTGTCTGATGGATTGCTTTGTCTAAAAATATTTTCAGAGTTTATTTTTGCCTTTATCTTTATAGATTGTGTTTTGTTGTTGTCGGTTGTTCTCAGTACTGTAGCTAGTTGTTTATCCTGTGTGTATTGCCTCTCCTCTCCTCTCCTCTCCTCTCCTCTCCTCTCCTCTCCTCTCCTCTCCTCTCCTCTCCTCTCCTCTCCTCTCCTCTCCTCTCCTCTCCTCTCCTCTCCTCTCCTCTCCTCTCCTCTCCTAATATATTCCATGATACAGTAGTAGCAGTAGTATCTGACCCTCCTCTCTCCTCTGTCCTCTCCTTCAGCTGGTCCCTCTATCAGACCCACAGTGTCTCTGCTCCCCCCGTCCTCTGAGCAGCTCTTCGGGGGCTCGGCCACACTGGCCTGCCTGCTGAGTGGCTACTCACCCCAGGGGGCGATGGTGAGCTGGGAGGTGGATGGGGAGGAGGTGAAGGATGGGGTCCTGACCTCCACAGAAGAAGAGAAGGGCGGCCACTACAGCCGCAGCAGCACCCTGACCCTGAGCAAGGCACGCTGGGAAGAGGGAGAGGTGTACACTTGCAGGGTCGCCCATGACGACACCAGTGATTCGGCCGCCTTCCGGAAAAGTCACTGTAGTGTCTAGAGACCGGAGAAGCCATTGTAGAGGGCAAGAGAGTCCCCACATATTCGTGTTTTAGAGCTGAATGTTACAGTATAGTAGTGAATCATTTCAGGAGTGATGTGTGCTAAATGAAGTATTTTGTGATTAAGTTGTAAAGGTCATCGTGCTTCTGAGTTCAAATAAAGCTTGTTTTAATTGAAATATAACCACAAGAGTTACTTTAATGTTCATTCCAGTGATCACTATCTCATGAACAGGAAGCAAATTTGATACTAATTTATTTAAAAAGGGCATCTGATTCAACAAATACTCTGCAATCATTTCTACAAATGAACGATCCTGTTAAACTGCAGCACCAATAGCAGTGAGAATAATTAGTGATATTTAATAATAAACCTCTAAGATCTGCTCTCAGAACTGTCACGAACCTGCTCAGAGCCCATAACAAAAAGGGAGACAACGTAGAAATAAGGAATAACAAAAATAAATGTATTAACTGAAGTAAACTATTTACAATTAACAATGATGTGTGCAGTCAGTAATCAGTAGTGTAAGTGAGTGGTTGCGTGCATAGATGTTGATAATGAGGGGTGTTGAAAGGTGCCAAAGCAAACAAACAAACAAAGCGTCCACAAAAAGGCCACAACCAAATCCAACAGTGTGTCTGCATGGAGAGAGTCTCCTCAATGAATGGGGAAAAGGTGTATTTATCCCGGGACACACCCGGGCCCAGGTGTGTCCCATTTTGCTGACGACCCTCCCAGCTCCGCCCACCGACATCCTATTAAGGTAAACAAGAGCAAAGAATTCGACAGACAGAGTGGGAAGGTCGTCATAGAGCTCACACTGCTGAACAGTTACTTTCCATAACATACAGAGTGCATTCGGAAAGTATTCAGACTGCTTCCCTTTTTCCACATTTTGTTACGTTAGAGACAGGATTGTGTCAAGGCACAGATCTGGGGAAGGATACTAAAACATTTCTGCAGCATTGAAGGTCCCCAAGAACACAGTGGCCTCCATCATTCTTAAATGGAAGAAGTTTGGAACCACCAAGACTCTTCTTAGAGCTCGCTGCCCAGCCAAATGGAGCAATCGGGGGAGAAGGGCCTTGGTCAGGGAGGTGACCAAGAACCCGATGGTTACTCTGATAGAGCTCCAGAGTTCCTCTGTGGAGATGGGCGAACCTTACAGAAGGACAACCATCTCTGCAGCACTCCACCAATCAGGACTTTATCGTAGAGTGACCAGACGGAAGCCACTCCAGAACAGCACACTCCACAACAGCACACTTGGAGTTTGCCAAAAGGCACCTAAAGGACTCTCAGACCATGAGCAACAAGATTCTCTGGTCTGATGATGCCAAGACTGAACTCTTTGGCCTGATTGCCATATGTCACGTCTGCAGGAAACCTGGCACCATCCCTATGGTGAAGCATGGTGGTGGCAGCATCATGATGTGGGGATGGTTTTCAGAGGCAGGGACTGGGAAACTAGTCAGGATCAAGGGAAAGATGAACGGAGCAAAGATCCAGAAATATCCTTGTTGAAAACTTTTGCCAGAGCATACAGGACCTCAGACTGAGTTTCACCTTTCAACAGGACAATGACCCTAAGCACACAGCTAAGACAATGCAGGAGTGGCTTCGGGACAAGTCTCTGAATGTCCTTGAGTGGCCCAGCCAGTGGCCCCATCTCTGGAGAGACCTGAAAATAGCTGCGCAGTGACGCTCCCCATCCAACCTGACAGAGCTTGAGAGGATCTGCAGAGAACAATGGGAGAAATTCTCCAAATACAGGTGTGCCAAGCTTGTAGCATCATACCTAAGAAGACTCGGAGCTGTAATCGCTGCCAAAGGTGCTTCAACAAAGTACAGAGTAAAGGGTTTGAATACTTACCGAATGCAATGTATCTATAATGTTTCATTCCTAATGTGATTTTATTATATTAGATGTTTTAGCAATTGTTTTCAATAATGTGTAGTCTACACTTTTCCATTATTTCCCCCCTGGTCTTCTCTACCTCCAACCCCCTGGGAACAGAGTGAACATCTGGTGACAGTGCTGCTCTATTCTGGGACAAGCAGAACCACCCAGCCCTGTCTATGCAAATCTGTTTCACTCTTACAGCTACCAGTCTAGCAGTTGACCTGTTTTACTGCCTAAAAGACCATGGACTGGGCCAGATGGGAGGGAGTGGACTGGTTTGAACCTCTATGGTGGATTCAGGGAGGGTACAGTAACAGATATTCCAACATGTAATCTATGACAGATCAAATGGATATTATACATTATGTAGATATATCTAATGCCTGAACCCAGCATCATGTCTTACCCACAGATCTAACCTTCAGTAACCTCCTCATCAAAATAGTTAATATAATGCTAGATGATCACATCAATATCTGGTTGTGAGGTCTGGTTGTGAGGTGTATATGGGGATTGTATCTAGGGGGTGATGCTGATGCTGATGTACCATCACATTCTTTTTCTTTACTTCTGTGCACCACTCAGGCTCCCGAGTGGCGCAGTGGCCTAAGACACTGCATCTCAATGCAAGAGGTGTCATTGCAGTACGTGGTTGAAATCCAGGCTGCATCTCATCTGGCCATGATTGGTAGTCCCATCAGGCGGTGCACAATTGGCCCAAATTGTCCAGGTTTAGCTGGGGTGATCTGAATGATCTGAATGATGCTTTCTAAACATATTCAAAGTTGACTTCACTACACCAGTGGTCCATGTCACTGTCTCTTCTATGACAGAACCTCAGGTTGTTTTGATGGGTTATGATCATGTTATTTCATCTCAATAAATATGGTTGAATCTTTGCTAGAAACTCACAACCTGACTGGGGGACCTTGCAGAGACTGGGATATTTATTCTGAAATAATGTGAGACATTCTTTCACATGGAGTCCATTCAACTTATTGCCTGAAACGTTAATTAAAGGTTTGTTTGCCATTGCAGAAGGGAAGGAATCTGTATGTAGTCTGGACCTATGGGTGTTTTCAGTTCAGAAATGCTTATAAGTTCTGTGTCTTTGTACTGGATCATCTCCTCCCCTCATCACCTGCAGTAGGTCCCAGCTGTATCAGTACTGTCACTGTGCAGTCTGGCTGAGGGAGGTTTTTGTATGGCTCTGTATCACTGTGTGAACAATCCACTAATGTGGTAATTCTGACAGTAGTAATCTCCTGCATCTTCAGCCTGGACTGCACTGATGGTCAGAGTGAAGTCACTACGAGGTCAATCTAGATGAAGTCCCAGACTGAAGTGTAAATAAGGAGTTTATGAGCTCCTCCAGATTTCTGTTGGTACCAGGCTAGATAGTTCTACACATTACTGCTGGTTGTACAGTTCAGAGAGACTGTCTGTCCTGGGAGAACAGTTTCCACTGCAGGAATCTGGTGTTCCAGCGACCTGTCCTCTGGATTCTGAAACAGAAATATTTAAGATCTCAGAGAACATTTGGTCATGTTGTCTAAATCTGTCCAAGTCTCATTTTCTCAATTTGAGACTAAATTAAAATGAAACAATTAAATAATAAACTGATTTTAGACCAGCAGAATGTAAATCATACCTTGAATTAAAGACATCAATATCCACACAAAGCTCATAATAAAAGTAATTGTTAAAGTTCTGTTATGTAGGACAGCTCTCAGTTATGTGTTAAACTCACAGGGCTATGAACACTCCCAGAGCATTGAAGTATTTGCTGCCAATGCAAAGTGTCCTATGTTAATATTATTCCTGGTAAGGACCCACATCCAACTGTTAACTATGATTCAGATTACTTGATCATATTTTAAATAACTACTACTGGAAATGAGTGATTCTGTTACGGGATTCTTCTGATGAAGGAGAGGCGGACCAAAATGCAGCGCAGTAATTGTCCATGGTTTTTTTAATTAGAAAACTGAACATGAAAACCCAAAACCAGTTCCCTGTGGCACTAACACAGGAAACAATCACCCACAAACCCCAACACCAAACAGGCTACCTAAATATGGTTCCCAATCAGAGACAATGACTAACACCTGCCTCTGATTGAGAACCATATCAGGCCAAACACAGAAACAGACAAACTAGACATGTAACATAGAATGCCCACTCAGATCACACCCTGACCAAACAAAACATAGAAACATACAAAGCAAACTATGGTCAGGGTGTGACAGATTCAAGACAAACATTTAATTATCTGCATTCTTCAGTGGACTATATTCATAACCCAGAACTATTAGTCCCAATTGTATTATACCAGTACTTCAGTACTATCAGTCTCTGTTGTATTATACTAGTAATTCAGGATTATCAGTCCCTATTGTACTATACTAGTACTTCAGGATTATCAGTCCCTATTGTATTATACTGGTACTTCAGGATTATCAGTCCCTATTCTGCCCTACAAAGGTGAATTACATAAAAAATCTTTGATCTGTTGTAGTGGCCAGGTAGATTATCTGATTAATGTGATATTTCGTTTTTTGACACATAATCAAGCCAGTTGATCAGAATATATGATGGGTTATCAGAAATTGATGTCTGTCTATACAGAATAATACTTTGAAGTCAGATTTTGCAGTAAAAAAAATTACATAGTTAATGCGTTTTGTTTTTTATTGGGCAGTATTGTGTTATCCTAGTAGTTCAGTACTATCAGTCCCTATTGTAGTGTACTAGTATTTCAGTACTATTAAGGTGGTACTGAGAGTGCTCTGTGTGTGAATGTGCTCACTCTCATCAAATCAAATTTATTTGTATAGCCCTTCGTACATCAGCTGATATCTCAAAGTGCTGTACAGAAACCCAGCCTAAAACCCCAAACAGCAAGCAATGCAGGTGTAGAAGCAAGGTGGCTAGGAAAAAATCCCTAGAAAGGCTAAAACCTAGGAAGAAACCTAGAGAGGAACCAGGCTATGAGGGGTGGCCAGTCCTCTTCTGGCTGTGCCAGGTGGATATTATAACAGAACAAGACCAAGATTTTCAAATGTTCATAAATGACCAGCATGGTCAAATAATAATAATCACAGTAGTTGTCGAGGGTGCAGCAAGTCAGCACTTCAGGAGTAAATGTCAGTTGGCTTTTCATAGCCGATCATTAAGAGTATCTGTACCACTCCTGCTGTCTCTAGAGAGTTGAAAACAGGTCTGGGACAGGTAGCATGTCCGGTGAACAGGTCAGGATTCCATAGCCGCAGGCAGAACAGTTGAAATTGGAGCAGCAGCACGGCCAGGTGGTCTGGGGACAGCAAGGAGTCATTATGCCAGGTTGTCCTGAGGCATGGTCCTAGGGCTCAGGTCCTCCGAGAAAGAGAAAGAAAGAGAGAAAGAGAGAATTAGAGAGAGCATAATTAAATTCACACAGGACACCGGATAAGACAGGAGAAGTACTCCATATATAACAAACTGACCATAGCCCCCCGATACATAAACTACTTATGTGAAGGACTTCACCAGCGTGAATCACTGCGGTGGACTTTTGGAAGCGGCACAAAACTGGTGCTGTAAAGTAAGTGCATTTTTGTATTCTCTCTTTAAAATAAAATGTAGCCATGCAATTGAACAACGTTATGAGATCTTATCTTCTCCACAGGAAAGACTTTCAGGCCGTTTCTTTTTAATAATGTCTGTGGACACATTGGTAGAGGGCAGAGTCACCGAAGTGAGAGAATTGTCCACATACCATCAACCTTATGTAGCAATAATAAAAAATAAGCCTCTAAGATCTGCTCTCAGAACTCACACTGCTAAACAGTTGCTTTCCATAACATATACAGTTGAAATCGCAAGTTTACATACACTTATGTTGGAGTGATTAAAACTAGTTTTTCTATGATTTGCTATTTCTGTGTTTGGCCTGGTATGGTTCTCAATCAGAGGCAGCTGTCAATCGTTGTCCCTGATTGAGAACCATATTTAGGTAGCCTGTTTTCTATTGTGTTTCGTGGGTGATTATTTTCCGTGTTAGTACCACACGGGACAGTTTCGTTTGTTTCATTTTGTATTTTGTAGTGTTCAGTTTGACTTATTAAAAGGGACACTTACCACGCTGCAAATTGGTCCGATCTCTCTTACTCCTCATCAGAAGAAGAGGACGAGCGTTACAATGACATAAGTAATTTTTCCAACAATTGTTAACAGACAGATTATTTAACTTATAACTTATTATATCACAATTCCAGTGGATCAGAAGTGTACATACACTAAGTTGACTATGCCTTTAAACAGCTTGGAAAATTCCAGTAAATGATGTCATGGCTTTAGAAGCTTCTGGTAGGCAAATTGATATAATTTGTGTCAATAGGAGATGTACCTGTGGATGTATTTCAAGGGCTACCTTCAAACTCAGTGCCTCTTTGCTTGACATCATGGGAAAAGGGCACAGCATGGAGGCGTCGCTGTGTTCTTTGCAAAATGAAGTCCCCCATCACCTGCACCACATGCTTGGTGACCCTCTGCTTTACAGCAGAAAGAGACTGCTATGGCACCTGGCATCAGCAGCACAATATTGTGTAGAGGACTGGGGGGGGGGGGTGTATTAGAATACCATTTTGGTATTTTGTATATAGTTATTCCATTCAAAATGTATAACTTCACCAATTTGGCCACTTGGGTACATTTGGGCTACTTGTGTGGGACACCTGGGTGACTTCATGATAAATGTCATGTAGCACACTCATTTTGGAAGTTATCATTCTGAAACTTGCACAAGTACTATTGCCCTCTTATGTTTTTCACTGAAATTGTCCCCACCTATCTGAATGTTTGTTTATCTTGTTCATTTTAAAGATGATGATACAATACAAATAAGAAACATGTGTTTTTTTCATTGTATTATCTAAACCAGATATATTGTGTTATATTCTCCTACATTCAATTCACATTTACACAAACTTCAGAGTGTTTTCTTTCAAATGGTACCAAGAATATGCATATCCTTGCTTCTGGGCCAGAGCTACAGGCAGTTAGATTTGGGTATGTCTTCAGGCGGAAATTGAAAAAAGTAGGTGGGTAGCTCTAAGAGGTTTTAAGAGAAACCAGAAATGCCCCAGTATCCCCTTCAGCACGATTTGTATCAGCTTCCACCAACACCATCATTCCAGCATGTTCAAGAGCAGTTACAGTCATTTTCTTACAAATATAAACAGTAACCAACATCACCAAACCTCCTACATGTATATGAGTAAACAATGAAAACAAAGTCAACATAACTTTTCCCATCACATTTCCAAATGTAGCATTAAACCAGTCACCAATTTGGTCAAAAACAGATTTTTCAGATTTTGAGAGTTTTACTAAGATCAGCAATCTTGTCAATTATTGCAGTCATATTCAGTCAGGGAGGGAGGAGAATAACACAATTTTCAGGATCAATATTACCTAGTACGTTACAGTGTCCTCCTTCCTTCGCCAAAAGATAATCTAAAGCAAACTCATGTCGGCTGACAACTGCTTTCAGATTTTGGACATCTAATTGGCTAAATCCTTGGATTGTTAAATTCACATGGGCCTGTAAAGAATAGGTTCAATTGGTTCAATTGTTTACCCACTTTCCTATGACAGCCACACCCCAGGAGGGTATGATTGACATACCAAAACTCTCACCCGGGTGTAGGACATGACCATAGGCTTCCTGATTGTCTGGGATGAGTCGTTTGGCACGCTGCAGTACCCCAGAGTTGGTTTTACCTGTCTCATTGAAAAGATCGGTGACCGGAATTCTTAACATGTATATTTCTGTTCTCCCCAAACAACAACACCCCCACCCAGGAGGTAAAGTGAGATACCCCTTACCTTACCCATCACGTTTACAAATACACCATTAAACCAGTGTCCAATTTGGTCAAAGATGTGTTGTCAGCTTTTCACAGAGTACCACCTAATTTAACCAGGTCATTAATAATATCTGTCATGTTGTCAGAGGAGTCTGGAAACAACGTGACCCAGTAATCCTCATCGTTTATTCCAAGGGACCTGTAGGCCCCTCTGTCTTTAGCCAGTATGTGCCATTTCGTCTCTGGTCACTACTTCCTTCAAATTCTGCACATTTATTGACAACTGAGTAAAACCTTGTACTATCAAATTAGTAAGGGCCTGAATGGAGTATGTCAAATTGTTAATCCCTTTACTACAACTCCTGCACCTGGAAAGATTCCTAGGGCTGTCATCTCTACCTGAGACAGCACATGTCCATTAGCTTCATTATTTTGAGCCACTGCTCTTTTAGCTCTGCCATTCGATCTGAAATTCATTTGCAAAGAACTGTTCAGCAACTCAGAAGCAAGTAATGTTGCTACTGTCAGTTCAGTTTTCCCCAGATAATAACACCCTTTCCATCCCATGGGGAGGAACATGTAGCCATTACACCCACAGATCCAGAGATGATCCGGAGCTGTCCCCATGCCTTTGCCTATGTTTGACATATTTACCCTAGTTACAAATTGTTGCCCATCCAGTACATCAAAACTACTGGTATCCGTTTTTAGTCCTGTGTAAGTAAGACAGGCAGTTAGTGGTGTTTCCTACATCCACACTCCCTGAGTTGCAGATACAAACAGGGGGAGTTATTGTGAGTTTTAATCCTGTCAACACATCTCCTTCATCATTTAGGGGCTTTACACTACCAGTCAGATACTCTCCCCATTGTACTTTTGGAGGTCCTATGCATTTAATCAGCTGGGAATTTTTACCTGGTTGTACGCTAGGAACCTACCTTGTCCATTTAGTCTCAGTGTGCCCACCCTCCTTAAATGATTTAGCTGCATCTGAACTATTACCTACTGTCTTATTGGATAATCCACATTCCCATGTTGCTTCCTTCCCCCTAGTGACCGAACATCAGAGTAGTATAATTGCTGTTTCTTTGTTGAACCCTGGTATTGTTCCTTTGCATAAAATGGAGTAACTAACATCCAAAACCATTCTTTCCAATTGGTACTACCTGGATTTCCCAAAGAGAGGCTGTGGAGGTGAGTTTATGGAAAACCATTACCTGTATGCCAGATGTGTTCCCCCTCCCCTGTCATCTTATGTATGTCACTGTTTTCACCCATTTATTATTCTCCACATCCCCGTCCACAAAGGGAACGAGTAAGATTTGGAGAGCAATAAATGTGTTTTTCCATAGTTGCGATTTTCTTGTTTCACAACCATAGTTTCCTAGACATCTGATGACTCTTCAGGTTCTGTGGCTGAACCCTCTGTTGGTTCTTCTGACCTTTGGTCTCGGCCTTCTGCCCCTTTCCGTTGGCTCGGACCTTCTTCCTCCTTCAGATGTTCTCGGGGCCCTGCTCTCCCTCCCTCCAGTCGCTCATCCATGGCTTCCTCTCTGGGAGACGCTTGCAGTGGGAGAGATGGTGATGCTAGCCGGACCTCTCCTCTACTCGCAGGGCTTTTGGTGTTACCATGGTTACCTGGAACAGACCCATCCATCGTGGTTGGTTCCATTTTCGTTTGTGGACCCTGAGTTTCACCCATTCTCCAGCGTTTATGGGTAGCTCGTCAGGGTCTTCACCTGGGATTGGTTCTGTTGCTTTCTTAGCGTGAGAGGGGAGAAAACTTACAACAGAAGTTAGTTCCTTCATGTACTCAAGATGGTCACACTAAATCTCAGTTATGTCTATCTGTCGGTAAGACATAGGTCTCACTCCTGGGATGTTCATTGGTCGTCTTGTTAACGTTTCACAAGGTGTACACCCAGTACCTTTGTTAAGGCTGCTGCACATTTTCATCTGGACAAGAGCATAGTTTGACAAGGGAGCCTTTCAGGGTCAAGATTAGCCCTCAGTAACTCTTGTTACTCTGCGGTTGATAGATGGACACAAACTTCTGGTCAACACCCATCATTTTGGCCATTTTGGTAACCACATCTCCTATGAGATGGGTCCCATTGTCTGCAGACAAACCTCAGGCACTCCGAACCTGAGTATAAACTCCCTAACTAGCAATTTTGCAACTGTTCGCACATCACAGTTGGTGGTGGGATGGTTCCACACCCCTGGTAAACCTGTCAATATTCAACAGGCAGTATCTCTTTCTTTCTTTTCGCTCTACCATGTCTATGAAATCCATAGCTAGGTAGACAAAAGATCCTTTTGGAGTGGGGAACTTCCCTGGTTGCAGTGGATTTCCCTTGTCTATATTATATAACAAACATGTCGCACAACCATAAATTAACTGTTTTATGTGCTAATTCAATTTTGGGTCAAATTTTCAAACATTCTCCTCCTCCATTCTCCTCTCATATCCCCCTTTGACGAGTGGCTCACTTCATGAGCCAATCGTCAAATATGAAAGATCATTGGTTGATGGTAAACAGGGCATGCCAGATAAAAGATGTAGCCATAAGCCAGACCTAGGACAGAGAGCCCACCCTCTCTCCCTGTTTAAAGTTTGCCACAAGCCACCTGGGAGACACACCAAACATGTGGAAGAAGGTGCTCTGGTCAGATGAAACCAAAATGGAACTTTTTGGCAACAATGCAAAACGTTATGTTTGGCGTAAAAGCAACACAGCTCATCACCCTGAACACATCATCCCCACTGTCAAACATGGTGGTGGCAGCATCATGGTTTGGGCCTGCTTTTCTTCAGCAAGGACAGGGAAGATGGTTAAAATTGATGGGAAGATGGATGGAGCCAAATACAGGACCATTCTGGAAGAAAACCTGATGGAGTCTGCAAAAGACCTGAGACTGGGACGGAGATTTGTCTTCCAACAAGACAATGATCCAAAACATAAAGCAAAATCTACAATGGAATGGTTCAAAAATAAACATATCCAGGTGTTAGAATGGCCAAGTCAAAGTCCAGACCTGAATCCAATCGAGAATCTGTGGAAAGAACTGAAAACTGCTGTTCACAAATGCTCTCCATCCAACCTCACTGAGCTCGAGCTGTTTTGCAAGGAGGAATGGGAAATCTCTCGATGTGCAAAACTGATAGAGACATACCCCAAGCGACTTACAGCTGTAATCGCAGCAAAAGGTGGCGCTACAAAGTATTAACTTAAGGGGGCTGAATAATTTTGCACGCCCAATTTTTCCGTTTTTGATTTGTTAAAAAAGTTTGAAATATCCAATAAATGTCGTTCCACTTCATGATTGTGTCCCACTTGTTGTTGATTCTTCACAAAAAAAATACAGTTTTATATCTTTATGTTTGAAGCCTGAAATGTGGCAAAAGGTCGCAAAGTTCAAGGGGGGCGAATACTTTCGCAAGGCACTGTACCAAATATATTTCACACACGGGCTCACAGAGACAACCGCATGGCAGACTTCAATTCCTAATGTTATATCTTAACCTTTCTAGCACAGCGGAACCCCTCAACAACATTCCGCTGAAAAGGCAGCGCGCGAAATTCAAAAATATATTTTTGTAATATGTCATTTTCACACATCAACAAGTCTAACACAGCAAATGAAAGATAAACATCTTGTTAATCTACCCATCGTGTCCGATTTAAAAAATGCTTTACAGCAAAAGCACAACATATGACTATGTTAGGTCAGAGTCAAGTCACAAAAACACATTCAGACATTTTCCAGCCAAAGATAGGAGTCACAAAAATCTGAAATATAGATCAAATGAATCACTAACCTTTGATGATCTTCATCAGATGACACTCATATGACATCACATTACACAATACATGTATGTTTGGTTCGATAATGTGCATATTTATATCCAAATATCTCAGTTTTCATTGGCGTGTTACGTGCAGTAATGTTTTGATTCCAAAACATCTGGTGATTTTGCAGAAATACTCATAATAAACATTAATAAAAGATGCAAGTGTTTCTCACATAATTAAAGATAGACTTATCCTCTATGCAACCGCTGTGTCAGATTTCAAAAAATCTTTACTGAAAAAGCATAATCTGAGAACGGCGCTCAGAACCCAATCCAGCCAAATAAAATTCTGCCATTTTGGAGTCAACATAAGTTAGAAAAAAACATTATAAATATTCACTTACCTTTGATGATCTTCATCAGAAGGCACTCCCAGGAATCCCAGTTCAACAATAAATGACTGATTTGTTCCATAAAGTTCCATAAAGCCCATCATTTAGCCACTTGTTGTTAGCGTGTTCAGCCCAGTAATACATCTTCATGAGGCATGAGCACTTCCCCCAGACAAAAACTTGAAAGTTCCGTTACAGTCCGTAGAAACAAGTCAAATGATGTATGCAATCAATCTTTAGGATGTTTTTAACATAAATCATCAATAAGGTTCCAACCGGAGAATTTCATTGTCTGAAGAAAAGCATTGGAACAAGAGCAAACTCTGTCGGGAGCGCGCGTCATGAGACCGAGGCTCTCTGCCAGACCACTCACTCAAAGAGGTCTCATGAGCCCCTCCTTTATAGTAGAATCCTCAAACCAGTTTCTAAAGACAGTGACATCTAGTGGAAGCCCCAGGAATTGCAACCTCATCCATATCTGACTGTGATTTCAATAGGCACTGTTTTGAAAATCGATTTCTCACTTCCTGTTTGGATTTCTTCTCAGGATTTTGCCTGCCATATGAGTTCTGTTATACTCACAGACATCATTCAAACAGTTTTAGAAACTTCAGAGTGTTTTCTATCCAATACTAATACTAATATGCATATATTAGCATCTGGGATAGAGTAGGAGGCAGTTCAGTCTGGGCACGCTATTCATCCAAAAGTGAAAATGCTGCCCCCTATCCCAAAAAGGTGTGGAGCAACAGTAATATGTTATACACCAGTGCCCCCTGGTGATGATAAAATCACAAAATAACTTTTTATGAAAATGTCTCCAATACTGTCCTATGGTAGGAAAGTGTCACTAACAAATACGTTCAACCTTTAATTCAAATAATTTCTGTCCTACTCCTAACTTTTTATTCCATCATTGGGCCATTATCCAATAAACCCCACCACAATCCACAGACAAACAAACAATGAAACATACAATGCACTTTTCATAAACAACTCAATTCATTCACTTGGTAAATTTCACACAAAATGACCACTATTCATAACCAACTCAACTCATTCACTGGGTACCTCTACAAAATAATAGAAATAACTAGTATCTTGGTAACTACCTTTTAACAAATAAAATTAGGTGATTAATGCTGAATCACCTCTGCAAAACTATCTAGTATTTAACTCATAACCGGCCACCCCTCCGTAGATAGGGCATGCCTCAGATAGCCGCGTCAAACCACCTCTGCACAATAAAATAACTAGTAAACGGGTACCTCTAACAAATCAAATTAAAACCGGGCAATTGTCGCTCTGAAGTGCCCCTAACAAATATAATTAAAACCATCAAGCTTTAATTTCATTCATCCTATATTGACCATCATGCATTTCACCAATAGTCCGTTATGTCATTTCTCCAAACTAAAATTAGACTATGTCATATTCAAAGTGTATGCCTATATTTTAGATTGTGTGAGGTGCCACTTACTTGAGGGAAACCACACCAGTGAATGTCAATTATTTACAGACTTAGATTAAATGAGTGTCTGCTTACCTTTTTTAATATAGAGATCTGGCACCATGGTGTGGAATCTCCGCCAACCGGGATGACACTCACTCCTGGCAAGCTGGCCAAATGTTGGGGTTCGTTTCCTAGAAAATTTGTGGGCAGTGCTGAAAAAGCGTGTGCGAGCAAAGAGGCCTACAAAATTGACTGAGTTACACCAGCTCTGTCAGGAGGAATGGGCCAAAATTCACCCAACTTATTGTGAGAAGCTTGTGGAAGACTACCCAAAACGTTTGACGCAAGTTAAACAATTTAAAGGCAATGCTACTGTTGTGGTTAGTTTCCTTGTTCCTTGTCAATCATTGGCTCATTGGTGAAATTAACATTATGACAATATCTTTAATTAAATCATTCAAAAACCTTTATTAATGCAATTACAGACAGAAGTTGACAACTGGAACATAAAGCATGTTTCCGAGTAAGTTCTGTATCAAAGAAATGGTCCCAAGTTATTTTATTAAACCCAAAGTCCAGCCCGAGTGATGTCACTGCCTACATCATTATCCTTTACTCATGAGACCAAAACCATGCCTACTCAACACTAAAACTCTTGTTTATATAGCTATCTAAATGCTTAGCAGTAAATGTCCAAGTTGATGTATAGTGGAACGTAACTAATCTCTTCTCTTACACTCCCATGCAGAGTTCTGTCTTCACAGTCACACATTTCTCAAAGAGGTCTCTTTATAAGAGGCAAAGAGACCAGAAAACAGTGTTGGAACAATTATAAACATCTATAATGAATATATATTGTTAATCTGTAGTCTAGAATCCTATAAATGTAAGGAGGGTGGGGTCTTATAACCCCTCCCCTTATATTAATACAACATAAGCATAATCAATTATTATAATACATCAAACATTGGTAAGCCCCTATCATGACCCCTAGGTGAACCTCCTTCACTACCAAATACTAATGGGCTGTAAGTAAACTTCTGACCCACCGGGAATGTGATGAAAGAAATAAAAGCTGAAATAAATAATTCTCTCTACCATTATTCTGACATTTGACATTCTTAAAATAGTGGTGATCCTAACTGACCTAAGACAGGGAATTTTTACTAGGATTAAATGTCAGGAATTGTGAAAAACTGTATTTAAATGTATTTGGCTAAGGTGTCTGTAAACTTCCAACGTCAACTGTATATTTGTAATGTTTAATAGCTAATGTGATTTTATTAAATTAGATATTTTTTCAATGGGTTTCAACAATGTGTGGTCTACGCTTTTCCATTACATTTTCCCTGGTCTTCTCTACCTCCAACCCCCTGGGGACAGAGTGAACATCTGGTGACAGTTCTGCTCTATTCTGGGACAAGCAGAACCAACCAGCCATGTCTATGTAAATCTGTTTCACTCCCACAGCTACCAGTCTACCAGTTGACCTGTTTTACTGCCTGAAATACCCTGGACTGGGCCAGATGTGAGGGAGTGGACTGGTTTTAACCTCTATGGTGGATTCAGGGAGGGAGACATAACAGATATGCCACCATGTAATTAATGACAGATAAAATGGAAATGATACTTTCTGATAATAGTATGTAGTGTATGTCTCTACATCAACGTGTCTCATGTTTGAGGCAAACATCATGTCTCATTCACAGATCTAACAGCTCATGAAAAGAGTTAATACATGCTAGATGATCACATCAATAACTGGTTGTGAAGTGCATGTAGGGAATTGGTTTGGGGGGCTGAAACTTTTCCTCTTACTTCTGTACATCTTACTCTACTATGGACTGGAATTGTCTTCCAAAACTACAAATAACTTTTACTGTATATACACTTTCAGGTTATGTCCAATATAACAAGTTACAACCATGATGACGATGATGACGTTGGGAGAACGTGTGATTTGTATGATACTTTCTAACCATTTTCAAAGTTTACCCCCTCTACTGATCAGTGTTCCATGTCACTGTCTCTTCCCCCTCAGCACCTGCAGTGGGTCCCAGCTGTATCAGTACAGTCACTGTGCAGTCTGACTGAGGGAGGTTTTTGTACGGCTCTGTATCACTGTGTGAACACATTACCACTGCTGTGGTAACTCTGACAGTAGTAATCTCCTGCATCTTCAGCCTGGACTCCACTGACGGTCAGAGTGAAGTCACTCCCAGATCCACTGCCACTGAATCTAGATGGAGTCCCAGACTGAAGGGTTTTAGCATAGTAAATAAGGAGTTTAGGAGCTCCTCCGGGTTTCTGTTGATACCAGTGCAAATAGTGTCCATTGCTGTTACTGTATACAGCACTGCTGGTCTTACAGCTGAGAATGACTGAGTGACCCACTGAAACAGCTTTCACTGCAGGAGTCTGGGTCACTGTGACCTGGCCTCTTGACTCTGAAACAGAAATGCAATGTATATTTATAATTTAATTGTTCATTCATTTGTCCAGTATCAAATCATTCCTTTATATTGTCAGGGTAATTTTCTGTAAATTATATTACCTTGGAGACAGAGGGCAAGTGTCCAGATGAAGATGGTGATAAAAGTCATGGTTGTTGTGGGTTCTGTTGTCATGAAGGACAGCTCTCAGTCATGAAGTGTTAAACTCACAAGGCTATAAACACTACCAGAGCACTGAAGCATGTGCTGGCTATGCAAAGTCTCCTCTCTATACAAATGATGTTCCGAGGAACAGCTATCACCATCAATGAATGATGAAAACAGGATTTGTTTCAAAGGCTATCTCACCGTGGTATCTAAAAATAACATGAGTGAGCAAAAAGTAGGTGCCTGTGCTTCTAGAATTCAAGTGGCTTCTTATTGTGAGGCTCTGCTACAGACAATCTGTTGAGGATAAAATCGGATGTGGTCTCAATCTCTCCGCAGTGGATAGAGCTGGTAACAACATAAACCTCAGTGTTTCAGTGAACCTAGATAGATGTTAAAACACACAGAGAAAAATATACCACAGAAACATAAATGATATAGTAGCCAAACTCCACTCAAAGGAATTTAATCTAAATTGGTTCACTTGAAAAAAAGGCCTAAAAGCACAGTTTGCTAAAAACACAAATTTACATAAAATATACAAATATATAGCCTTTTGTTTGGCAAATAATAACAAACAAAAATCTAGAAGTTCAGAATGTCATGTGGTACCACTATTGTTTTCACTATATATTTTACCTCTTGGGGATGTTATTCGAAAACATAATGTTAACTTTCACTGCTATGCGGATGACACACAGCTGTACATTTCAATGAAACATGGTGAAGCCCCAAAATTGCCCTTGCTAGAAGCATGTGTTTCAGACATAAGGAAGTGGATGGCTGCAAACTTTCTACTTTTAAACTCGGACAAAACAGAGATGCTTGTTCTAGGTCCCAAGAAACAAAGAGATCTTCTGTTGAATCTGACAATTAATCTTAATGGTTGTACAGTCGTCGCAAATAAAACTGTGAAGGACCTCGGCGTTACTCTGGACCCTGATCTCTCTTTTGAAGAACATATCAAGACCATTTCAAGGACAGCTTTTTTCCATCTACGTAACATTGCAAAAATCATAAACTTTCAGTCCAAAAATGATGCAGAAATATTAATCCATGCTTTTGTCACTTCTAGGTTAGACTACTGCAATGCTCTACTTTCCGGCTACCCGGATAAAGCACTAAATAAACTTCAGTTGGTGCTAAATACGGCTGCTAGAATCCTGACTAGAACCAAACAATTTGATCATATTATTCCAATGCTAGCCTCTCTACACTGGCTTCCTGTCAAAGCAAGGGTTGATTTCAAGGTTTTACTGCTAACCTACAAAGCATTACATGGGCTTGCTCCTACCTATCTCTCTGATTTGGTCCTGCCGTACATACCTACATGTACGCTACGGTCACAAGACGCAGGCCTCCTAATTGTCCCTAGAATTTCTAAGCAAACAGCTGGAGGCAGGGCTTTCTCCTATAGAGCTCAATTTTTATGGAACGGTCTGCCTACCCATGTCAGAGACGCAAACTCGGTCTCAACCTTTAAGTCTTTACTGAAGACTTATCTCTTCAGTGGGTCATATGATTGAGTGTAGTCTGGCCAGGAGTGGGAAGGTGAACGGAAAGGCTCTGGAGCAACGAACCACCCTTGCTGTCTCTGCCTGGCCGGTTCCCCTCTTTCCACTGGGATTCTCTGCCTCTAACCCTATTACAGGGCTGAGTCACTGGCTTACTGGGGCTCTCTCATGCCGTCCCTGGAAGGGGTGCGTCACCTGAGTGGGTTGATTCACTGTTGTGGTCATCCTGTCTGGGTTGGCGCCCCCCCTTGGGTTGTGCCATGGCGGAGATCTTTGTGGGCTATACTCGGGCTTGTCTCAGGATGGTAAGTTGGTGGTTGAAGATATCCCTCTAGTGGTGTGGGGGCTGTGCTTTGGCAGAGTGGGTGGGGTTATATCCTTCCTGTTTGGCCCTGTCCGGGGTGTCCTCGGATGGGGCCACAGTGTCTCCTGACCCCTCCTGTCTCAGCCTCCAGTATTTATGCTGCAGTAGTTTATGTGTCGGGGGGCTAGGGTCAGTTTGTTATATCTGGAGTACCTCTCCTGTCCTATTCAGTGTCCTGTGTGAATCTAAGTGTGCATTCTCTAATTCTCTTTCTCTCTCTCGGAGGACCTGAGCCCTAGGACCATGCCCCAGGACTACCTGACATGATGACTCCTTGCTGTCCCCAGTCCACCTGGGCGTGCTGCTGCTCCAGTTTCAACTGACCTGAGCCCTAGGACCATGCCCCAGGACTACCTGACATGATGACTCCTTGCTGTCCCCAGTCCACCTGACCGTACTGCTGCTCCAGTTTCAACTGTTCTGCCTTATTATTATTATACGACCATGCTGGTCATTTATGAACATTTGAACATCTTGGCCATGTTCTGTTATAATCTCCACCCGGCACAGCCAGAAGAGGACTGGCCACCCCACATAGCCTGGTTCCTCTCTAGGTTTCTTCCTAGGTTTTGGCCTTTCCTAGGGAGTTTTTCCTAGCCACCGTGCTTCTACACCTGCATTGCTTGCTGTTTGGGGTTTTAGGCTGGGTTTCTGTACAACACTGAGATATCAGCTGATGTACGAAGGGCTATATAAATAAATTAGATTGATTTTTTTTTGGTATTGACCAATTGTCGTTAGAGGATTCCCTCAATCCAATCCCTTTAAAATATGTTGCTTCGTTAAGTTCAGGTCCTTATGTCACAACACATGTGCACTTACAGTGAAATACATGACAATAAACATTGATAGTCCTTTACACTTAGATTTAAGCACCGATACAAAATGTTAAATACGTGTCTGTTTTCCGACAAAGAAAAGTGAGATGGATGTTGAGTCTCTTCAGCAATATTCAACATGGCAACACTGCCTCTGATAGAATACAGTACCTCTCCGAAAACAACGCAGGAGACAGGAGACGCAGGTCATTGTAATTGTTTATACACCTCTTTTCCAGAAGTCATTGTTGAGTCATTGCATCTTTCCTGGGACGCTACAAAACTGTCTTCAGATAAGCTTCCTCGTCGTCAGATTGGAATAATTCTCAGGTTCAGTTGCGTCGCTCTTGTCTGGCACTGCTCTGCTGTTTTCATGAAGCCCTGGTCAGCCATCATTTGAGCGATCTCTGTATAAATGTGTTCCATTTCAGTGTTTCCCCTCAGGTCCTCTTGGATTCTGACACTGCCCCATATGTCAAGGAGGGCTTCAGTCTCCTCAATGTTCCAGGGGAGATCTAGTTCCCACGGTGATGGACAGCTGCCTGATGCTGGAGAGGCTGAAAAAAAAAACGTAAACGTAAACGAAGGCCCAACGTCGATAGTATAACGTAAAACAGCATTTACTGTACAGAGATTAGGAGATTGTTTCCCTTACCAGTTCCTTGGACTTGGCCACCTGGGACCTCTCCCATGCCTATGGCACCATTTGATTCCTCAGCCAGAGAGTCACAGGGTAGATACTTGTTCCCGAATATTTGCACAAACTGATCGTAGAATTTGCACTCCACTTTTTCCCCTCCAATCCTGGGAAAATAGAACATAACATTTGTTGTTGACGCAATACTTATTCCTCATATCTGGTTGGTTAATGAGCTTTGCTTATCTAACATGAGCATGGCAAACCTCTGACCATGAATACACAACTATATGGAGTCTTCATAATCAATTCACAATTATAAATAGTGGTTATCAATTTCATATGCATATCTTTTCCCCCATGGCTTACTGTTTGCTCTCGCAGAACTGGCGGAAGTTGGCCTTTAGCCGCTTCACTCTAGACTGGCACTGTTCGGCTGTCCTCAGGTAGCCCTCGTTGGCCATGGCCTGAGAGATCTCAGTGAAAATGTGTCTGTTTTTGGTGCAGCCCTTCAGATCCTCCTGGACCTCGTCACTCCCCCAGATACTGAGGAGGACCTGGGTCTCACTGTCGCTCCAGGAGAACTTGGAGCCGTCAGTTAAAGGACGGCTAGCTGAAGACAAAGACACACAATGAACACATTGTTTACAATGGGAAGGGGGTTAGTTGAAATAAGACAACTCATAGAACATTTAAAGGTATGGTATGGCTTTGCTTTACCTTTCCTTTGGTCAACCTCTAGTGTAGGCTCCCAGACAGCAGCTTCCTCATTGTCTAACGAATCTTCGGCCAAACTGTCAACGTTGAGCTCCCTCGAGAAAATCTCCTCCATCTGGTCGTAGAACTTACATTCCATTCTGAGGAAAGGGAAGATTCGACTATTTAATTTCAGTTGAATCATCATATCCTCTGACCACATGTACTACGTAACAATAACAGTGATAAAAACAAGACTGCAATTACATTGTTTACTAATGTGATGAAAATAAGCAAAGCATTGATTTGTTGACTTAAAGATATTGCGTCAATTTATATCCGATGATGTGGTGTGATTTTTAAAGTAAATAACTAGACATGAAATGGAAGTTATAAATCTTTTGCATTCACTTGTCATGGTGGAAGCTGGCCTTGAGTCGTTTGATGCGGGTGTGGCACTGCTCAGCTGTCCTGATGAACCCCTGGGCCGTCATCCTCCGTGAGATGTATTCAAACACATGTCTGTTCTTCAAGCAGCCGCGGAGGGAGAGCTGCACATGGTCCTCACCCCAGACCTCCAACAGAGCCTGGGTCTCCCGGTCGGACCAGGGCATCTTTCTGCTGGACTCCGCCACAGCGTAACTGACTGAGCCCTGGCCTTCAAAAAAATATGTTTTTGGGAGTCTTTAGGTGGCTACTAAGTACATTTTTGAAGATTGATTATGACTAAGGTCCTGATTTGACCTGACCAAGACAAACAACTGTTGGCATTGACACAGGAAAAACACAGGGCCCTAATTACATTAGACTTTGAGAGTAAGGATAATGAGGAGGCACCATACCCGTTTCCTGATCTGGTTCCTCAGTGGGATCTGGATTGAAGTCATCACACAAATCAACAATCTCTGCATCGAGGGAGAGAGTGTCGTTGCCTAGCACCGGCTCCAGGAACCTGTAGTATCTGAAGAGTAAGGGCTCCCCTCCGTTTCTGTAGGTACGACCAGAGGTAGAGGGAAGTGGAGGGTTAATTTGTAACAGGTACCAATTTAGGCACCATGACTCACCTTACTCACAAATAATCTGTGCTTTGCACTTACGCCCTGCTGTGGAGACACCGTCGGTAGGTTTTCCTCAGCCGCTTAACCCTCGAGTGGCACTGCTCAGCTGTTTTGAAGTGCCCAATGGTGGCCAGCTTCTCCGCTATGTCGGCGAAAATGTGCCCGTTGCGGACGCAACCTCGTAGACTCGCCTGGACATCCTCGTTCCCCCACAGCTCAATGAGGGCCAACGTCTCTGGCTCTGACCACGGGATGCATCTCATCCCATCAGCACCTGCTCCGGGAGACATATACATTGGAAACATCCAGTGTCTTCAGTGTAAACAGATAACTGTCTGTATTACCACCGTACCTGTGTCCTGGTCTACTGTTGGATCGTCTCTTTCATCATACTCATCAATGGACGCCGCTTCATGCCCAAGTATTCGCTCCAACTGATTGTAGAACTTGTATTCCACTCCCTTTCTTCCACATCTGAGAACAGCAGACAGAAAAGGAAGCCATTTAAAAAAATGAGATGCAGAATTGTGGCTACGGGTTAGATTAGAGTACACTTATTTGTATGCTTCTGCAATTGAAAATCAACATAAAGGGTCCAATTTAAACCTGTTTTGTACACATACTTTTTCCTGTCGTAGCACTGACGGAAGTTGTTCCTCATGGACTTGACTTTCCAACGACACTGCTCTGGGGTCTTGGAGTACCCTTGGTCATGCATCTTTTCTGATATGTCCATGTAGACAGGGCCGTTATAGACAAAGTCTCTCAGCACCCTCTGAACCTCGTCCTCCCCCCAGATGTCAATGAGGGCCAGGGTCTCAGGATCCAACCATGAGCCTGGTGTGATCCTCTCAGAAGTGGTGTAGTTGTCCACTTCTGTACACTCTAAATACAAAACAGCCCAATAACATCAAAGTGTCTCTGTTTAGACTTGGCAAAGGAACTTGTATTGAGGGGACGGCACCTACAGTAGAACCAGTAGTTAAATACACTGCTCAAAAAAATAAAGGGAACATAGTTGAATGTGCTGACAACAAAATCACACAAAAATTATCAATGGAAATCAAATTTATCAACCCATGGAGGTCTGGATTTGGAGTCACACTCAAAATTAAAGTGGGAAAACGACACTACAGGCTGATCCAACTTTGATGTAATGTCCTTAAAACAAGTCAAAATGAGGCTCAGTAGTGTGTGTGGTCTCCACGTGCCTGTATGACCTCCCTACAACGCCTGGGCATGCTCCTGATGAGGTGGCGGATGGTCTCCTGAGGGATCTCCTCCCAGACCTGGACTAAAGCATCTGCCAACTCCTGGACAGTCTGTGGTGCAACGTGGCGTTGGTGGATGGAGCGAGACATGATGTTCCAGATGTGTTCAATTGGATTCAGGTCTGGGGAACGGGCGGGCCAGTCCATAGCATCAATGCCTTCCTCTTGCAGGAACTGCTGACACACTCCAGCCACATGAGGTCTAGCATTGTCTTGCATTGGGAGGAACCCAGGGCCAACCGCACCAGCATATGGTCTCACAAGGGGTCTGAGGATCTCATCTCGGTACCTAATGGCAATCAGGCTACCTCTGGCGAGCACATGGAGGGCTGTGCGGCCCCCCAAAGAAATGCCACCCCACACCATGACTGACCCACTGCCAAACCGGTCATGCTGGAGGATGTTGCAGGCAGCAGAACATTCTCCACCGCGTCTCCAGACTCTGTCACATGTGCTCAGTGTGAACCTGATTTAATCTGTGAAGAGCACAGGGCGCCAGTGGCAAATTTGCCAATCTTGGTGTTCTCTGGCAAATGCCAAACATCCTGCACGGTGTTGGGCTGTAAGCACAACTCCCACCTGTGGACGTCGGGCCCTCATACCACCCTCATGGAGTCTGTTTCTGACCGTTTGAGCAGACACATGCGCATTTGTGGCCTGCTGGAGATCAGGGCTCTGGCAGTGCTCCTCCTGCTCCTCCTTGCACAAAGGCGGAGGTAGCGGTCCTGCTGCTGGGTTGTTGCCCTCCTACGGCCTCCTCCACGTCTCCTGATGTACTGGCCTGTCTCCTGGTAGCACCTACAAGCTCTGGACACTACACTGACAGACACAGCAAACTTTCTTGCCACAGCTCGCATTGATGTGCCATCCTGGATGAGCTGCACTACCTGAGCCACTTGTGTGGGTTGTAGACTCCGTCTCATGCTACCACTAGAGTGAAAGCACCGCCAGCATTCAAAAGTGACCAAAACATCAGCCAGGAAGCATAGGAACTGAGAAGTGGTCTGTGGTCACCACCTGCAGAACCACTCCTTTATTGGGGGTGTCTTGCTAATTGCCTATAATTTCCACCTGTTGTCTATTCCATTTGCACAACAGCATGTGAAATGTATTGTCAATCGGTTGCTTCCTAAGTGGACAGTTTGATTTCACAGAAGTGTGATTGACTTGGAGTTACATTGTGTTGTTTAAGTGTTCCCTTTATTTTTTTGAGCAGTGTATATAACAAACAGGGTTCAATCTGACATAGCCATGCTGGGTGTCAATAGAACGTTTGCATAATTTGAAATGAGCTGAACTTTTTACCTTGAAGTGAGTCACTGTTTGATTCCTCTGATATGTCATTGGTCAAGTCTGTCACCACTGTGCTGGTAGAGGGAGGCTGCCTCTCAAATATTTGATCTAAAATATTGTAGAACTTAAAATCAACCTGCTCAGATCCAGATGAACTAGGAAGAGCACAGGTAGAGAGAGATTGCAAAATTAGAATCAAATATGTAATCCAATTCACATTAGCAACATGACAAATGTATCAACAATAGAAGCTGAAATGCAATGGCCACCTGATGGTTTCCTGGCACTGCCGATAGCTGGCTTTCAAACGCTTTATCCTGGTGTGGCACTGCTCTGCAGTTCTGTGATAACCACGGATATTGAGCTTTTCCGAAATCTCTGAGTATATGTGACCGTTGTGCGGGCAGCGCTTCAGGTTCTGCTGCACAGTGTCGTCTCCCCAGAGCTCCAGAAGGATCACTGTCTCGCCGTCCACCCAGGGGATCTTCTTCCTGTCCTCTGGCACCCCCACCACAGCCTCTGGATGGATCAGAGTCAAAGGGAAAGAGTGTGTGAGAAGGATTGGCCCAATCCCAAACCATCCACTCACCCTTGTCCCTAAAACCTTGCTGACTTCGTCTCACAGATATCAAAGAATGAGTCAGATATGCTATGTTGAGTTTCGTCCCAGTCCTTCAAGTTGATCTTATTATAGTATACTAGTGAAAGAGGAACTGGTTAACCAGTAGAGAATGTGACCATACCCCTCTCCTGGGAAGAGTTAACAGAGCACTCGTTGTCTGCTGACCATGCTTCTCTAGACTCCATGTCAAGACAGTTTTCTGACACCTCCACGTATGAGGGAAGCTCATTCCCCAGTATTCTCTCCAGTAGGTCATAGAATTTGCATTCTACTTGCTCTCTGCCTTTCATGCTGTGTTTGGGGAAAGAAAACACATTTTCAAAACAAACAATTTTTCTGGCTCAAATAGACCAAATGTAAGCCATCACAGGATATCAAACAAGAATGTAAAGACCCGAGCATAGATCCCTGTGGGACTCCCAATGCACAAAGAAAATGATTGTTAAACTATAACTGACATACTTGTTCTCGTAGCACTGTCGGAAACTCCGTTTCAGTCTTTTAACCCTTGTCTGGCATTGCTCTGCAGTCCGGATAAAGCCCTGGGCAGACATCTTTTGGGATATCACAGCAAAAAGGTGCCCATTTCTATGCATACCCCTCAATTCCCTCTGCATTTTGTCATCTCCCCATATGTTGATTAGGGTGAGGGTCTCCAAGTCTGTCCAGGGAACACTTCTTGTTCCTTCAGTGGAAATAGAGACAAACACAAGAGCAGTGATCACTGATTATTAATCATTTGATTGATTTAGATGAATCACATTGCAAATTCCAAATGTAAAATCAGCTGTATTAACATTCAAGCAGTTTGACCTCTTTGTAAGGTCGTGGGCAACATGCTGCATGCAAACACACATTAGCCCCTTTCCCAAGAGACAATATTATGTGATTTACCAAGAAAGGCACAATCGGACCATACCCATATCTTCTAGACCAGAGTGGCCAGGGAACTCCCAATCATCAGTGTCTTCTAGCTGGTCATCTGTCACCTCTTCAACATCATAGGTGACCTCAGGAACCGTTAAGGGGGACACATTCCCAAGTATTCGCTCTAGCTGGTCATAAAATTTACACTCCACTCTGTATATAGGGAATGGTTTCAGCGTGAGAATATAGACAAGCACATTCCAGGCATATTGTCCATAAGAAACAAAAATATATTATAATAATAAATTATATATACACTGCAAATGTTCTTTAGTAGTGTACTCACTTCTGCTGGAGAGACTGGCGAAAGCTGTTCTTCAATCGTTTGATCCTGGTCTGACACTGCTCTACAGTTCTCATGTAGCCTCTCTCAGACATGTTTTTGGAAATGAGAGTGAACACGTGGCGATTTTTGACACAGCCTTTCAGAACTCGCTGCACAGAGTCTTTTCCCCAAATGTCTATGAGGTTTAGAGTCTCATCATCCGACCAAGGGACTTTGATGTCAGTCGTCATGGGATAGGCAGCATCTTGGGGTTCTTGACACAAAAGGGTAAGTAAAACTGTCATGCATTTTCTTTTACCATGTACTGTATTTCACATTTCATTCAGAACGAACAGAGATTCCACACCTGTGTATTCTCCCCATATCGAGATGAGAGGAGATTCACTAAAAGATTCGATATTCACTGGAGAATCCCTGTAAAAGAGGAAGACAGCAATGTATATAAAGCAGAATTAAAATCCCCCCCCCCCCAAAAAAAATGGAATGACATCAAAGGCATGCTGGGAGACACACCAATATAAGCTACTTCAATATCAGTTCTTACTGAAACAGAGGTGAATCTGCTTGGCGTTTCCGGGGAACCTCCGAACTGTCGCTCATTTTCCTCTTTGAGGGCAGAGTCTGCCCTCTCCTACTCTCATTGGCTGAAAATGACGTTCCCTCCTCCACATTTTCATCCGTTTCAATTCTGTCCCTCTGTTCATTTCGCTTCTGTCTTGTTCTCTCAGATATCCTCCTCTTGCCAGTCTCCAGATTTGATTGGTCAATGGGAATCTCAATAATCTCTTCTTTATTTGGATGGTTTGAATTTGGTGTGCCATCTTGCAGGTTTTTTTGAGTTTGTTTGTCAACAGTAGTCCCCAGTTTTGTGACTGGAGGGAGAGACAGAGAGGAGAGGATGCAGTCGTCCATAGGTAAAGAGCAAGTGTCTGAGAGAAATAGAGAATGAGAGGCTCAGTAAATCACTGCGACTTCTCACCCGTTTAGCTTCAGTCAAATAATAAATGTATAATTCTAACAATCAAAGCAAAGTAATACAGTAGCAAAGATCATGACTCATCAGTCATAATTATCTACTAAGCCAGCCTTACCTTTTACGTCAACATGGCCAAGATTTCTGTGATGTTCAATTAAAGCCTTCATCTCCTCTGGCGGAGTCGCTGATTGCAAACACTCATCCAGAACTGAGGGGGCTCCATCAAGCCATGACACCATCTGAGAAAGAGCCCTTAGTCATTAGCAGTGGTAGGTTAAAGTTGAATACAATACATGCTGTATTTTGAAGGCAATAGTCAAGGTGCGTATGTGAAATATAATGTTGAGTTCAACGGTAGCACCTGTGCAAAGTCTGGTACAGGCAGCAGCTCCTCCAGTCTGGAGAGGAACTCCCAAAGGAGAATCTCCAGTGCTGTGTCATACTTCTGGCCGTACTGTACTGGGAACACCTCCTGGGGGAGTTAGAAGACATAAAAAAATGGAACTGTGAGTGAGAGGGGGGAGGGAGAGAGAGGGGGGGGGGAGAAAATTAGGGAGAGTGTCATCATCTCACCAGGAAGAAGTGCTCTTTCACACCTGGGTCTTGAAGAAGGGTTTGGACCAGCTCCAAGAAATTGGCCCCAGAATCTTCTACTTGTGCATCAGTCACCTTTAACATGCACACACACCGCGGGAGATGAATTACCCAAACTATGTGTGTATTTCTTCCTATTAATTAAATGTATTTTATGCACAGGAGGCTGCTGAGGGGAAAACAGATCATAATAATTGCTGGAATAGAGTGAATGGAATGATATAACACATGGAAACCATGTGTTTGATAACATTCAATTTATGCCATTGCAGACATTACTATGAGCCCGTTCTCCCGAAATGAAGGTGCCACCAGCCGCCTGTGGGTTAATGTGCATAGTAAATCACCCACACAGTGGTCCCTGGGTGTAGTAATGGAAGCTTTGATTCTGTCCAGGTGGGGCTGGATGGTCTCAGGGTCGACTTGGTGATCACCACGACACAACTCCAGAACCAGCTATGGTCACAAAAAAAAGTATTTAAACTCTATCATCTGCGCTCTTGATACACTTTAACCAGTGCGCTACTGGTTTACTGGTTCAACTACCAACCACTGTACGACAGATTGGAGGGAACTAATACGGTTGTTAGCAATAGCTAAATGTACAAAAATAAAATATATTTCAGCCATTAAACAAATCCATCTGCTGACACACATGCACACACATGCTAACCCTGGCTCTCAGTCCCAGGATGAGTTGGGCCCTCTGCCGGAAACTCAGCAGCTCTGGAACCATCTCTGTCACCGAGGTGACAAACTCCTCCAGCATCCCATAATGCATGACAAGTCCTTTCTGCACAACTTGCCACATAGCAGCTGACAGAAGTTGCAGGGGTGGGGCCAAGAGCCGTAAATAAGAAATTGATAGAAGGGGATCTGTGAGAGAGAGAAAAAATTATACTTCCACATTAAAAACACTACTGAGATCTACCAGCTCATTGGGTATTTGCTGTTTCAAAGACATTACGTCATAGGACTGACTGGCCAACATTAGTGCAAGGGAGCCCTCTACTGGCCCTTCAAGACAAAAACAATGCCACATTATTTATCTAGCCACCCCATGCTTATACCGTAATTTGAGAATATTCATTAGCAGTGAGCCTCTGTGTTTAGTGAACATATTAGACACGTAATCTTAATTTTTGACTTTAAAAATGCACATAGCCTAAACTAAATATGAGCAGCAGGATAAACGTTCACAAGGATGGCACCAGCATGCAGATTCATTACAGACTCAACTATATAATGCTGCATTCAGGTCGGCACGAGGAAACTCGGAAAGTTCCACTATATACACGTTGTATGTAAAGCAATGATCGCAAACAGGTTTGTATAAGAAACGTAGGCCAAACACTGCCCAGGTGGTGAAAGAAAATCATTATTTCAATAGTCACGCACCTTTGTAATTTTCCGTACGGCTTCTTTCCATTGCTTGTTTCCAATTTTCAAAAAATATCCGACAGTGTCGCAAATATATCTAAATAACAATGTTATTTAGCTTGTGGTAGTAGTGTCAACGCAAACCAAAATGCTCTGACGCTATCTTGGTCAAATGTGGATGTATTTCTAATAAAAAACGTGCATAATTATCATAATCATTCTGCAGGTCGAAGTAGATATCTTTGCGCGCATAAATCATTCAGAAATATTAGGAGAAACTGCTTCTCTCAGTTTGAACTTGGATGACCGAAAACCAAGATTCTGGTCTAATCCGCTTTGGTCCGGATCACATGAAGCCTGATTCCCCCATTGGTTGTGGAGAACCACAATAGTCCGATTTTGCTAATGAAGTCCACTAGGCGGAGTCACCGCCACTTCCGGGTTGATTTTAAGGCCTATGGAGATATAGGCCAAAACAGCCATATAATTATCCATATATCATGTATCCATATAATCATCCATATATGACTAATCCCCTTTAAACAATCAGTTGTGTGTGTGAATTACACCCATGACACGCGGCGGGAGGAGGGGGGGTCTCCATTTACAAACTCTGTGGTACTGTATTTACTGTCTTTGCTTTGGCCTTTTCCATAAATGTCGTTTTTCTTTCATCACAACTGAGGAGGAAGGGTGTAGCCACAGCAACATTGCCAGACTTCAGGGAACGCTTGCGAAACAGACCAAACAGACCACGCCGAGGTTAGGGATTTAAGAAGTCAATGAGAGAAGTGAAAAATGATTCCTGAGTTGTTCATTTTCTCGAAATCTAAAGACACAACCTAGATCCGAACCAATGTCTTAAGTAGTTGAACATGTTATTAATCTAACCTCGTGAAATGGACAAACTAACACGTTTTCATTTTCGTCAAAAACGACGTTATTTTGAAGGAATGCCTTTGATTTGACTGCCCGCACCTGCGCAGTTTGGCACGAGTGACCGTGACGTCTTTCTCGCATGCGCTTTGCTAGCCAACGTCGTCATGACATCGCCCAGTGCAATCAGGGAGTTCTATTGGAGAAGCAGTTTTAGCCTATCTTCATACTGTACTGTCTTTGTTGTAGCGGTAGCCTGTAGTCCACTGTCCTAAACCAGGAACAACAGTCGCGCAAGTCATTGCGAGATGGCTCAGCAATTGTTATTAAAATTCATTTGCGATCATCAGGGAACATTGGACTATGCACATCTGGCAGATGTTGGATTTGGGGCAGATATTATCTGCGCTCTTGATAAACTTGTTGAAAATGATTTATTTTCTATAGCGCTGTGCAATGGAAACAAACGCATTATTGCGAAAACGAAAGTTAGACGCTGCAAAGCGCAGCAATGTGATGGCTGCAATGATTTACACTTATGTAAATTTTATCTATTTGGGGACTGCAAGAATAGTAGGGGACGGTAAGCATAAAATATGTTTTATATGACGTGCGCTTAATAGGATGCGTTTTAGACAGTCATTCCAATTCGAAACTTATTTCCGATAATCTGATCTTTTTTAGAGTTTGTGATTTTTTTCAGTGGACCAATTTTTTAAATTTTTATATCAGAATTAGACTGCTTTATCTAAACGCAGCGATAGGCCCAGAGAAGTAAAGTAAGACAGATTGTTTTTGCGTGGCCCGGTTAAAACTCTGCTCTTCCGGGGCACCAGGCCATGCAAAACGAACTCGCCCATTTTTTGACTGTGTACATGTATCATTGCAACGGGTTATTATTATTATTACTATTTTTACATTTGAGGTATTTCAGCCCAAAACATGAAACTGCAACATTGTTGAAAAATTCTATGGGGTTTAGAAGTTGAATTAATTCAGCAAACTGCATTGTGCTTTGTATGTTTCTTGATACTTTTACTCCCAGACGGACATGCCGCTTTGGCCATGACCTTCACTCCGAACACAACTCCATAGTTTTGAGAGAGCATAAACTTGAGACGCTGAGTAGACAGGAACTCCGGCAGCTATTATTACAGAATGACAACTCTCTCCTTCCACCGGTAAGAGCCAACCGTTTTACCTCTAACTGCTGATGTGGATCAGTGGAATGTGTGTGTCTGTGTGTATGTGCGCAGGGCCAGCTCCAGACATAAGCGACATAAGCAAGGGGGTGGAGGAGTCGTGTCTCAACTTGTTGTTGAGCATTAGAATAGTGTAATACACAAAGGTGCAAGTTCGAAATGTGTTTGTGTGTCAGCAATTTTTCTCTTATTAGGTCATTCACTGACAGTCACTCAATTAGTCTTGTCAGCTTGGTCAATTACTCTATCCAGCTATCTAAACTTATAGTAATCATGGCCAAATAACGACCAGGCATGCAGGGCACATGCCCAGGGCCGCTGACCTCCAGAGGGCCCCTGTTGATTTTGTTAGTCACTCTCACTCAGATATCATTAACATGGCAAAATGTGTGAAGGGGGGGGGGGGGGGGGGGGTGCAATGTGTGTGTCTGTGACTGATGAAAAGGTGCTGTCTGCACATATTAAAATCCATTTGAATTCAATCACTTTTTGACAGCATCCCTTTTTATGTAAATAAAACTCTCCACATGTTTGCCCATGGAAGAATTGGTCAGAAAGTGATCTTTTGGACTTGAAAAGTAGGTTAGAGGGGATAGTTCAAAGTGACATTCGTTGTAGAATAGATGTTTCGGCGGTTGTCGTTCTTCACGTTCAATGATACCGAATTCCTAGCTGCAGACTAGTAATTAATATCAAAGACTTGTTCTCATTCTGGCGGTATCGATAGTCTAAAAGTTTAACCACGTGGTATGGTTAAAAGGTTCAGCAATGGTCTGCAACCTTTAGCCATCTCATAATTGAGGTAAGCTCGGTCTACAACCTTTGTACTTCCGTGATTGAGAGAAACATGGTCGGGTGATAATTTCTCAAAGTTTGGTTTTATTCGGAATGGCAGAAAAGGGCTGTCCCAGGATGTCTGACCCTCATTGGGCTCAGGGGCGGTCCTCTGATTTAGTTAACTCCAATCCCCTTTTTCAGTTTTCCTTCATTAAACAGTCCAAAATCACATTGTAAAATTGTGTAAACAGTATCATACTCACTAATTCATCTTATACAACAATTAGATGTAAACCTTATATCTGGGGCTATTATATAAACAGCGTTATGGTAATGTGGCCACACCGTCTCTCATGAGCTTCCCAAGTTGTGACAAACGGACCAGTTCGTAGCTGGATTCTTCACCGATCTTTTACACTTTTTCCAGAACATGACATTTGTTCATAGCTCAAGTTCTGTGAGGTGGAAGGATTTCCTTTGTCTCCATGAAAAACTACTCTCTATAACTGTGTGTCCATGAGGTCTTCACATGAATTTATGACCGCTGACCACAGCAGCCTAGTTGAAGGGGGAGAGGGGGATGGGCTTGCTATACCCAAAGAGGCCAACGTCATGACACATTGTAGTGGAATATTGACTCAGAAATAAAACACTCTTACTGGAACTTGTGAATTCAAATGAGACTTTAATACAAAGTAGCAACGCTGTGCTGATCTATGGAACAACCAACTTTCTAAGCACGGAGCTCTGCCTTTATAGCTTTGCAGCCTCACACACAGCATATGGATACACCATAAGTAAATTAAATAACTCCCCTTGTCCTTTCACCACCATTATCTTTCATCTGAGTTCTTGCTTGTTCACGCTCAGTAACGCCCACATCTGCTTCGGGTTTAGACTATAATGGTGGCAGGACCCCTTATGTAATACAAAAAATACTAAAACATTTTGTATATTGTCAAAGGAATTTTATTCCTATGTTCATCAACCAATTCAATTAAAACACTCTGCCCATTTCTAAGAATTTGTAAGATACTTATTTGCATAAAATGGACAGAGACCAGTCTCAAAATCAATCAGTAGCATTTATTCTCGGAAGTACTGATCATAATACAATGTACATTGGTTTATATACATCACATTTCGTCATAGCGTTTGGAATGCTGCTCCTCCTTCTCCGATACAATGGCAATATAGTTCACAAGCCTTCCCACATTGTCTGCCACCTGTTAAACAATCTACTACAAGCCCAAGGTCTCTCCCCTCCCTGGGTAGAGACAGAATGTCCTGTAAGGAACACAGCATTCCAGCCGGTCTGACGATAGCTCCATTAGTTTCTAACAAGGAACAGAAAGTCCTTGTTCTAATTCTTGACGAAAACTACACACATTACATTCAGTATTATGATTAAACAAAGGCTTCTGTACCAAATATTAAGTTCTGCTTTTCTGATGTATCAAATACTTATGTCATGCAATAAAATGCAAATTAATTACTTAAAAATCATACAATGTGATTTTCTGGATTTTTGTTTTAGATTCCGTCTCTCACAGTTGAAGTGTACCTATGATAAAATTGACAGACCTCTACATGCTTTGTAAGTTGGAAAACCTGCAAAATTGGCAGTGTATCAAATACTTGTTCTCCCCACTGTACATTGGCTAATGGGATCTTTAACCTGAGCTTTCCGCAGAACCAGCTAATGCACTTGGTGACAATTTTTATCTTTAGTCAATTGATTCATTTGATGAATGGAAATAGACATCTGTCACAAAACACCAAAACGTGTACCTAAAGATATTCAGGGATTACCATTTCTTAGTCTACATTAACTGATGTGTCTTTCTGGCAAATAACTTTTTTTTGTAGCCTGAAAAGTCATGACAACTGAAACGGGGCTGAACCTGTCCTGGGAAAAATGGGATGGTCATCCTAACACACACGGTCGGCTTTACTAGACTAGGCTACAATGTGAATTACCATGAACTTCTAATAGGCCTACCGGTAGCCAGTGATGTAGTGGTAAAAAAATAGGTGAGTAAACTCTGATTGCCGGTCACAGGGAAAAAAGTATCGCTCCCTATACTGCATTTTTCTGAAAAGGGTGGGTAAATGGCGTTTACTTGCGTTTCCCCTCCACTAGGCCTACACCCCTGCCGGTAGCCTACCCTGTCAGCCGAGGCAATTTTACACACATGAACATACGCACAACAGGTAGCCTACATTCAATATAATAGGCCTATGATTTGAATCAAAACATTTTTACACCCTACAGTGCATTCCGAAAGTATTCAGACCCTTTGACTTTTTCCACTTTGCTACGTTACAGCTGGATACAAATGCAACAAAATTGATTTAAAAAATCTCTGATCTACACACAATACCCCATAATGACAAAGCAAAAACAGGTTTTTAGAACATTTTGCAAGTGTGTGTGTATATATATATATATATATATATATATAAATGAAATATCACATTTACATAAGTGTTCAGACCCTCAGTACTTTGCTGAAGCACCTTTGGCAGTGATTACAGCCTTGAGTCGTCTTGGGTATGACTCTACAAGCTTGGCACACCTGTATTTGGGGTGTTTCTCCCATTCTTCTCTGCAGATCCTCTCAAGCTTGGTCAGGTTGGATGGGGAGCATCGCTGCACAGCTATTTTCAGGTCTCAGCAGAGATGTTCGATCAGGTTCAAGTTCAATAAGGTTTCCTATGGACGATCGACAGTATAATTTAAAACAACATATTCCCATTCAAGTCAACATTCTCTGATATGTGCACCTCCAACAGTCTTTCTGGAACCATTTTGAAAGTAGACATTGCAATTGTATTCCCATTTTAGTACATTTATCAGCCAAAACATGATACACACTGTGTATTGTAGAGCATGTTGTGTTTCAACTGATGGCGGACACAACATAATAGGGTCTAAGCTACAACATTGTTTAGATTTTTTTTGTTGAGTTTGTTTTATTTGATAATTGTAAAAAAAAATATTAACCCTTTACACTCGTACAGGTTGAAAATGGCAGATTTGGTCACTCAGTGGCAGTACAGTAAGATGCTATACATGTTGTCAGACCTCATGTTGTCAGACCCCCTTGTCAGACCCCTTGTGCTCCACAGTGCTGTATGGGTTTTGACTGACAGACATTCTGAACTTGAGCACCTCCCATGACAAGAAGTTGCCCCCATCCCTCCCACTAATTGGGCAAATTTTGTAAATGTTTCGTTGACTGAGTGAGGGAAATGCTGTAAATTAAGAGGTCTCAATGTACAGTATATTGAAATGTGAGATGTTGAGGATTATAATAAATACTGCTTTGATGTCATACAAGCAAGCCAAACACCTGTGAGTCCAAATGTGCACTTCACATTTCCTTATCATAAAACTCATATACTGTTTATGATCACTATGTTTGATGTACAGTTACAAGATGACATGGCATCATACCCTGAACAGAATGAGCCTATGTATGTCTACTGTGAAGAAGATTTGCCGCTGCGCACACACACACACCTGAATGTACTCATGACTCCTTTTCCGTGTGCACTAAAATTACACTGTTTCCCTGAATTGCATTGTGAAAGCCTGACACTGTAATGTCATCTTTGATCATTTAGCTAGTCTTGTTGGCAATAGAACAACCTTTCAGATCATGCCCACCTGGACCTAGATTGAGATTTATGTTTTTGGAGTAATTGTATGGTGGCAGGGCTTGTGTTCCAAACAAATCAACTACACGTGTGCTTCCTCTAGTTCCTCAACAGCACAGCAAGGAGAACTCAAAAAAGCCCCTTATAGTTGAAGACTCATCTTTGAGTCATACAAGAGTGTTCAAATCACTTAGGAACTGTGCACACTTTGGAGAGGTGTGTTTGTGGTCACTTGGGGACACCAGTTGGTGCTCTCACTCAAACCCTGTTGTTTTATGTTGCACCGATCCCACATTTTCCTGGGATAGTCTTATCATGTCACTGAATGTATGCAGAGTATTTTCAGATGGTGTTATCTAGTAAATGTCAAATGCATATAAAATCAAGTGTACTGTTTTGGTTTCAGTCTTGTCACGTGCTGTTGTGTCCTCGCCTTTTGGTCTGATCATTTTCCCATCTCCAAACTGTTCCCTTTCAATTTGTTATGCGTTTCATATTTCTTCTGTAAGAAATAATTCAATGTCTTTAATAATAAACAATTATGATAATTTAATTGATTCAGATATTTCAGGGGGTGGCAGCACACCTACTTCCTGCGGCTATGGGAATAACCAATGGCGATGCAGGCATTGCAGCCTGTGAAATTTATAGCACACTTCAGACAACCACGGTGAATGTGACTACAGTAAATTTTAGAAATGGTAAAACGTTTGATACAGTTTTCACCTGACACGGTCACTCTTAATTCTTGCCTAATATGTTGGCATGCATAACTTTTTTAATTAACAATTCCCATATTTTCAATAATGTGATAGTCGTTTTGCACTGATTGAAACAGTATAATGTTTTAACTGTTTTGTATAATATTACCATTATATCCAAGCATGACCAATTTGTGTCTTTATTAACAATGTCATATTCTGCTTGAAATAACATGTAGGTTAATGAAAAAAATCTAAAGAAAAATGTGATTGATTATTAGCTTAATGGTAGGCATTATATCATGTGAATGAGGCCTTATGTGAAATCATTGTCAAAAGCGCAACAGGTACTGCTGCATGTAGGTCTAGATTATTTATGGGTTGATCATATAGAAATATCAAAACATTCTTTCAACTCCAAAGCAATTGCCTGTCTATGATGCCGGAACCACTGACTCGCTACCTTTTTCTATAATCAAGACACCTGCTGGTAACTCTTAAATGGTTAGGACAGCTCACGAGGTGTCCTAAATATCTGTCGACTAGGTGTGACTCTTACGACTAAAGAGGCTTCTTGCATAGATTCTATTTTTACCCATAAGAGTAGGGGTAAAATGTCTCTATGCTCAGCACTTATGACCAATTGTCTACCCTGAGATGCTTTGTGGATACGGGCCCAGCTGTCAGATTCTCAAGGAGGTTGTTTCCCTTCATCGGTGAGATGCACGTAATCCCCAAGGTACTGCCCAGGGACACAGTGCTTTATGGCAGAATGGTGGATTGTGGGCATGCGCCTGTCACAGAGAAATGCAAACACCAGCTGGTTGACAGAGCACCGGGCCATCTCTTTGTGCTTGTTGCTGTCCTCCTCCCACTGGAACTTCCAACTCCTTTACTGTGTGATGTCAGAGTAGATCACCGTTGTCCCAGGGAACAGTTGGATGGCAGCCTCCAAATCAGCTCACATCTGACGCACCTTTGTGTGTCCCAAGTCGTTTCCGAGGTGGATGACTATGATACATTCACGGTTGCGCCTTGGTGAGAGAGAATATTTCAGAACTTTTCCTTTGAGAACAGCTCATCCATATTTCACGCTCCTGTCGTCATCCAGCCAGATACATTGTGTAATCCCATTGTAAATATTTGCTTCAGTCTTTGCTCTCACCAATTTGCTTTGAGCAATGATCAGTAGGATTATGAGCTGGGATCTTATCAATAAGTCAAACACACAACATTGTGAAGGTTCACAAGGAGAGCATGTGTTAAGCTGTATTATAATGTTGAATAATCATCTTCTGGTGTGAAACCATGGAAATTAAAAACAACTACATTTTAAGTCAGAATAGGCATTGGTCTGAAGCCGAAAAAAAGAAATTCACGAGTACCATAATGCTTATTCCACCCATGCTCTACCAAGGTTTTCCAGCACACAGCTTTGACCTACTACAGTAGCTATGTTGATATTGTAATTCAAACTGTGGTGGCTGGTTGCTTTGGATTCAAACCTTCTCAAACAGCCTAATTCATACTCTTCAGAGGGATAATGGACTGCAATTACAATTATATATAACGGTATAGATATATACAGTACCAGTCAAAAGTTTGGACACACCTACTCATTTCAGGGTTTTTCTTTATTTTTCTTTTTTTCTACATTGAGGAATAGTAGTGAAGACATCAAAACCACTAAATAATACATATGGAATCATGTAGTAACCAAAAAAGTATTAAACAATCCAGAGATCATCCGTTCACCTACTCAACGTCTCAGACACGGCGGTTGGAACTAAAAATGTCAAATTTGGACTCATCAGACTAAAGGACAGATTTCCACCGGTCTAATGTCCATTGCTCGTGTTTTTTGTCCCAAGCAAGTCTCTTCTTATTATTGGAGTCCTTTTAGTAGTGGTTTCTTTGTTGCAATTCGACCATGAAGGCCTGATTCACGCAGTCTCCTCTGAGCAGTTGATGTTGAGATGTGTCTGTTACTTGAACTCTGAAGGATTTATTTGGGCTGAAATCGGAAGTGCAGTTCATTTGTGGCGAACTTATCCTCTGCAGCAGAGGTAACTCTGGGTCTTCCATTTCTGTGGCGGTCCCCATGAGAGCCAGTTTCATCATAGCGCTTGATGGTTTATGCAACTGCACTTGAAGAAACTTTAAAAGTTCTTGAAATGTTCCGTATTGACTGACCTTCATGTCTTAAAGTAATGATGGACTGTCATTTCTCTTTGCTTATTTGAGCTGTTCTTGCAATAATATGGACTTGGTCTTTTACCAAATAGGGATATCTTCTGTATACCCACCCCTACCTTGTCACAACACAACTGATTGGCTCAAACGCATTAAGAAGGAAAGAAATTCCACAAATTCACTTTTAACAAGGAACACTTGTTAATTTAAATGCATTCCAGGTGATTACCACATGAAGCTGGTTGAGAGAATGCCAAGAGTGTGCAAAGTTGTCATCGAGGCAAAGGGTGGCTACTTTGAAGAATCTAAAATATATTTTGATTTGTTTAACACTTTTTTGGTTACTACATGATTCCACATGTGTTATTTCATAGTTTTGATGTCTTCACGATTATTCTACAATGTAGAAAAGAGTAAAAAATAAAGATAAACCCTTGAATAAGTAGGTGTGTCAACTTTTGACTAGTACTGTATATCATTTGTCTGTATGTATTTTTAGATATAAGCCTATTGTAAATGTGTATTATTGTTGCATCAACATCTTTACTATAAACATAAATACAAGTACAATCAGAACTTTAAGCTACATATTATTTTGCACGAGGTAATGAACTGTCCATTGATCAGCCCAGCAATTGATCAAACAGGACCATGTTTGAAACACAAGTGCTTCTGCGCTGATGTCAATATTACGCAGGGAAGCTAACAGTTACTGAAATGAGGAATGCAGGTAGGATGTATCTATCTGAGATACTGTGTCCAACACACCACCACCTGTTGGGCACATACAGACCAAAAAAGGATGTTCTTTTTTTCAATGACGTGTATTGTTAAAATAAAGGTTTAAGGAAATACAGGCAGGCAACACATTACAAGACAAAACAGCTCAATCAAGCCTGATGGTCTGGTAAGTATAAAAGCAAAGCTTGCTGTAATTAAAAAAAAAATTAAAGCATGAAAAGGTACCGTAATGGTATAATGTCCTACTATGGTGTGAAGAATCCAATGCTTTACCTTGTATGCGGTATAAATCACATTATTGTGGAAGCACCCCCTCTAAGAGTCTGAATTAGGCTGTGTTATTCTCACTTAAAATAGTTTTTAATCTCTTGTATGTTTTGGCATTAAACTTCAAAAAGTGTAGCACTTGGAAGGGAAGGTTTTGTTCAAATCAATAGGGGTTCTGTCAAAAAGGGATTGAATTCAAATGGATTTACCCAATAGCTCTGAGTGTTCATCTCATGCTTTCTTGCACATAGAGTATGGTAAACAAGTATTTTAAAAGCCTTGTCTCTCACTCTTTCAGGTGTGCAACTCTTATAACAAAGGCACCGGGCAATATGGCAACTGCCCTGATCAGGAGGGGTGCAGGAGACTTCACGTGTGTGACAGGTACATCAGAGGAACCTGCTCCTCGGGAGCCAACTGCAACAGGTGTCATGACTTCTTCGAGCCACACCCACGGAGGACCCTGCAGCAGAGGGGAGTGCCAAACGATCTAATGGCATCCATGTTGTCCACCTACCAGAACATCCAGGCCATGAAAAGTGAAGGTGCCGGCGGTGCTGCTTCCATCAACAGGCCCCAGAGCTGTCCTCCGAGAAATACAGGTAGATGGCTGCAGGAGCAAACAACAGGGTTGTGTTCTGTGGGGAATAATGTTTCAGAACAGTCGCTATAGTTACCTGCAAAAGTATTTCTCTATGGACTTGCTTGCCAGCCAGGGTTGGGGTCAATTCCATTTAAATTCCAGACCAGTTGTCACGCCCTGACCTTGGAGATCCTTTTTATGTCTCTATTTTGGTTTGGTCATGGCGCGAGTTGGGGTGGGCATTTCTATGTGTTGTGTTTCTATAATTTTCTATCTCTATGTTCTGGCCGGGTATGGTTCTCAATCAGGGACAGCTGTCTATCGTTGTCTCTGATTGGGAACCATACGTAGGTACCCTTTTCCCCACCTGTGTTTGTGGGAAGTTGACCTTCTTCATGGTTTTGTTTTGTCGTGTGTCTTGTTTTGTTCGGCGTCTTTTCTTAATTAAAGAACATGTACGCTTACCACGCTGCACCTTGGTCCGCTCCTTTCATCAGCCATGACACCAGTCAATTCAATAAGTACACTGATATTCCAATTCTCTTCAATGCTTTTCAATAACCAGGTTTCCATCCAACCTTTTTATGCGAGTAAAGTACATGTTGCATGAAAATGAAAATTTCTTGGTAAACTTTTCAAATGTCGACAACAAAATACGCTAGATATCGTGTGTTTTTTTGGGGGGTCAGTAAAAGTGATTGTGAGAAATGGCTGTGGAAATACTCACTCAAATATTGATGTAATAACCATAATATTTAAGTAAACTTGGAGTCACAGGGTGACATGTTGTGTGGTCCTACTACAACTGGAGAAAGCATACAGTTTATTAGGCTACAGGTGAAATAAGTTATGAACTTCACAGGGTGGTGAAAGTGCACGGTGACACACTTGATGCTCCTTTCCAATAAACATCAAGGGTCTTATTCTGGTGACATGATCATCAATGCTTGGCTGCCATTTGAAAAATAAAAATGATCTTGCTCTTTTGTCTATAATGTTTTATTTGTTTAAAATTAATTTCACCTTTATGAAAACAAGTTCTCATTTACAACTGCAACCTGGCCAAGATATAGCAAAGCAGTACAACAAAAAAACAACAGAGTTACACGTGGGATAAACAAACGTACAGTCAATAACACAATAGAAAAATCTAGATAGTGTGTGCAAATGGGTGTTCATGTAAGCTATACCTGCACTGTATCTGCGAGCTGTTAGCTAGAGCGCACGCGCCAATAAGAGTGGGCACATTCGCTATTTAACGCAAAAACAATTATTCGGTACTTGGGAATTTAACCGCAAAAGTGATTTATGTGCGCTATGTCATCATGCACAGCCTTTTATCCACAACAAGTCAATTTGATGGAAACAGATCTCTGGTAGGAAAATCTGCATATAGTTTGGATGGAAACCTAGCTAGTGAGGAAAAGGTGGAATTGGAATTTGGTTTACTTTCTGAATTGAGATGGTATTGACCTCAACCTTGTTACCAACTTTGATTTAATGTAACTAAATGTTTGTTCATTTGTTCTTTATTTACAGTGAGGAATGAGATCTGCCTGTTCTTTGTCAAGGGGGACTGCAAACAAGGAGGTACATTTAACGAGGGAGATATTGTGTGTGGTGGCAGAGTGTCTGGAGGATAGCGTTCCCATGTTTGCTTTCACAGAACACCTGCAAGGGCCTTGCCTGATTTTTACTCAGGTAGAAGCTATGGCACCCGGCCGGATATGAGTTTATCTAGAACTTTCAAGGTTGTCAGTAGAGACAATACAAACCCAGTGAAACCACAATCTAGGGACAATTCAGGCTGTTACCCAGGTGCAACAGTGATACTCAGCAACATATCACATCTCACTAAAAATGTGTGACTTTCAGAGAAATGCTGGAGAGTCCACTTCAAAATGCCCTACAAGTGGGAAGTGAACGGTGGACAGACTTGGTCAGCTCTGCCAGCAAACGAAGAAATCGAGAGAGACTTCTGTGACCCTTCTAAGATACACAGGTACAGTATGTTATGTCATACTGAAAGATAGACTGAGCGATTTCCTCAACAACTAAGAGAGTTGGAGCGCAAGACTCAACTTCCCCGCTGTTTTGGTACCACGCTGTAACAGCGAAGCGAACACGTGCACATGCTCAGATATAGTACTGTGTGTGACTGTCTTGCATCTCAATATCTGCGGTGCTGCTTGTGGCAATATCATTTTGCTGAGTCTACCTTTAACTAGAAAAAACGTCGAACTGTGAATAAGGTATAATATAGCCATGTGTTTTTTACCATTTACATTTGTCATGCCTTCACAGTGAGGGATCTGATCGTGTGCGTTTCGACTCCATGAGCCACGGGTTACGGGAAGTTCGCCGTCTCTCCACAGTTTCCTCTGTGACCCAGCCCACATACGTACTCACCACAGAGTGGGTGTGGTTCTGGGAAGACGAGTACGGCAAATGGGTCCAGTACGCATCCATCGTAAGTGGTGTAAAAACACTCAAAACAGGCTGTGTTACGAGGACAATAATAGAGATAGTAAACTCTTGTTCCCCTTGAAATAGATGTTTTTTCCTATAAATCACAGAAAGAGATGCACAGATTGTCGTCCATCACCAGTGAAGACCTTGAGAAAAGGTTCCAGGAGGATCAAAGTGCTGTGGTGAAGTTCACTGCAGGCCAGCAGTCTTATGAGCTGAGTTTCAGAGGTAACACATTTCAAACTCTTGAAAAACAGCTCTCATGTGCAACCTTCTGTTATAATAATATATTTTAGTTATAAGCGCTTAGCACAAGTTACAGTTAGAGTCTGAAAGGCTATACACTACCAGTCTAAAGTTTTAGAACACCTACTCATTCAAGGGTTTTTCTTTATTTTTTACTATTGTCTACATTGTAGAATAATAGTGATGATATCAAAACAATGAAATAACATATGGAATCATGTACTAACCAAAAAAAGTGTTAAATAAATCAAAATATATTTTATATTTGAGATTCTTCAAATAGCCATCCTTTGCCTTGATGACAGCTTTGCACACTCTTGGCATTCTATCAACCAGCTTCAGCTGCAATGCGTTTCCAACCGTCTTGAAGGAGTTCCCACATATGCTGAGCACTTGTTGGCTGCTTTTCCTTCACTCTGAGGTACAACTCATCCCAAACCATCTCAATTTGGTTAAGGTCGGGAGATTGTGGAGGCCAGGTCATCTGATGCAGCACTCCATCACTCTCTTTCTTCGTAAAATAGCTGAAGCTGGTCCCATTAAGCCCAAACCAGATGGGATGGCGTATCGCTGCAGAATGCTGTTCGCCATGCAGGTTAATTGTGCCTTGAATTCTAAATAAATCAGACAGTGTCACCAGCAAAGCACTCCCACACCATAACACCTCCTCCTTGTAACGGCGTTCTTCGTTTGTCGAAAGAGAGTCGGACCGAAATGCAGCGTGGTGGTTACTCATGTCTTTAATGAAACAAATGACGATACATGAAATAACTTATAAATACAAAAAACAACAAACGGAACGTGAAACCTAATTACAGCCTATCTGGTGAAACTACACAGAGACAGGAACAATCACCCACGAAATACAAAGTGAAACTCAGGCTACCTAAATACGGTTCCCCATCAGAGACAACAAGAATCACCTGACTCTGATCGAGAACCGCCTCAGGCAGCCAAGCCTACACTCGACACACCCCTAATCAACCACAATCCCAATGCCTACAAAAAAAAACAATACGACAACACAATAACCCATGTCACACCCTGGCCTGAACAAATAATTAAAGAAAACACAAAATACTAAGACCAAGGCGTGACACTCCTCCATGCTTTACAGTGGGAAATACACATGCAGAAATCATCCGTTCACCCATTCTTGGTCTCACAACAACAACGGTTAGAACCAAATTGGTCTGGAGTCTAATTTGGACTCCAGACCACAGATTTCCACTGGTCAAATGTCCATTGCTCATGTTTCTTGGCCCAAGCAAGTCTCTTCTTATTGGTTACCTTTAGTAGTGGTTTCTTTGTAGCAATTTGACCATGAAGGCCTGATTCACATATTCTCCTCTGAACAATTGATGCTGAGATGTGTCTGTTACTTGAACTCTGTGAAGCATTTATTTGGGCTGCATTTTCTGAGGCTGGTAACTCTAATGAACTTATCCTCTGCAGCAGAGGCGACTCTGGGTCTTCCATTTCTGTGGCGGTCCTCATGAGAGCCAGTTTCATCATAACACTTGATGGTTTTTGTGACTGCACTTGAAGAAACTTTAAAAGTTCTTGAAATGTTCTGGATTGACTGACCTTCATGTCTTAAAGTAATGATGGACTGTCGTTTCTCTTTGCTTATTTGAGCTGTTTTTGCCATAAAATGGACTTGGTCTTTTACCAAATAGGGCTATTTTCTGTATACCAACCCTAACTTGTCACAACACAACTGATTGACTCAAACGCATTAAGATGGGAAAGAATTTGCACACATTAACCTTTAAGAAGGCACACCTGTTAATTAAAATGCATTCCATGTGACTACCTCATGAAGCTGGTTGAGAGAATGCCAAGAGTGTGCAAAGCTGTCATCAAGACAAAGGGTGGCGATTTGATATATTTAGATTTTAACACTTTTTTGGTTACTACATGATTACATATGTGTTATTTCATAGTTTTGATGTGTTCACTATTATTCTACAATGTAGAAAAAAAGTAAAAAAATAAAGAAAAACCCTTGAATGAGTAGGTGTTCTAAAACATTTGACCGGTAGTGTACGCCCCTCAAATTCTATTACTAAAATCGGCAGCAGGTAGCCTAGATGTTAGAGATGTTGAACAGGAACTGTAAGGATGCTGGTTCAAATAGTTAATCTTGTAATTACAGACATGACACAAAAAAACAAAGCATATGGTACTGTAAGGATGGTCAGACGACGTCCAGTCTTTGTTTCAACTGTGGACGCACAAGCTGCAAGGAGCAGGTAATTTATTAATGGAATTGGACTGAGAATGGGTCTATATTCTGAATCGAACCATTTCTATATGTACCTAATAGATGACTTATAATCATAATACTTTTTTCTTGTATATGAAGGTTATTTTTCATATGTCATTTCAGGAGAAATGGACCACGCAATTTCAGAGCTGTTCCTGGATCTTGGGACAAGTCTGCAATACCCGACATTGGATACAAGGTCACTTGTTTACATGGGATTCTCCGGTTTTGGATTGCAGGGAAGTTTAACATTAACATTGCTGTGACAACCATTTTGTTTTCCCCTCCTGCAGACAGTCACTCTTCTGAGTTCTGACAGGGACTATCAAAAGGTCCAGGGACTTTTCAACAACACCATGAGGGGCTTCCAGATCACCAGCATCGAGAGGGTCCAAAACAGGGACCTCTGGGAAGTCTTCCAGTGGTATGTTTACATCAACTCTCACACACAATCCCAGCGTGTTACTTCCAAAATGCTATGTAAACCCTGGCTTGAATGTGATTATGGGAAAGTAGTGTTAGGAATTGAAAACCTGGTCAGGGTGTGTAGAAATGCGAGATACAACATATAAGGTGACCATCTCCTATATTTAAAGGTTTGTTAGACAAAGACAGACAAAGACAGACATATGCATAGGAGAAGACATACATGTTCATGTAAGAGGTCTAGAGCAAATCTCACCCCCTCCCCTCTGACGAGAGGGCTGACCTAAACACTCTTGCCCATCTCTGTTCACTGCCAAAGCATTAAATCAAGGTGGAGACCTTGGGGTTGAATAGACTATACATTTGAAACATATGAATCGCTTAAAGCCCATAAACGATTTTATGTCTCAGGGGCCCAGATACCAGTTACTGAGAGCTGCTTTAAGACCTCTGGCCTTAGAGGGTACCTAGAGGCCAAATTTCAATAGGGAATAACCATCTGAAAGTATCAATCTCAACAGCAGCTAATGGTGATTTCATACAGTAACAGCAGCTAATGGTCAATTCTTAATGGTCATTTATTCTTTCTCAGGAAGAGAGATTTAATGAAGAAAAACAATGGAGGTCAAAACAGCAAGGAGCTACATCTCTTCCACGGAACGGACCCAAAACATGTAGAGGCCATTTGCAGAGATAACTTCGACTGGAGGCTGTGTGGAACCAACGGAACTGTGTACGGCGAAGGTACCTCATGTTAACCATCTGTCAGAAGTGTACTCAGATTTTAGAAGCAGTTATTATCTCACTATAGTCTGTCATTTTGTTTTACTGATGATCTTCTCTGTTTTAGGGAGTTACTTTGCCAGGGATGCCAAGTACTCACACAGCTACACCAGCCACTCAGGAGTGAGGTCCATGTTTGCTTGTCAGGTGCTTGTTGGCGACTACACACGGGGGAACTCGGGGCTCCGTCGCCCCCCTCCAAAAGGCGAGGGAAGCCCCACTCTCTATGACAGCTGTGTGGACAATGTCCTGAACCCATCTATATATGTGGTGTTTGAAAGGCACCAGGTTTACCCAGAGTTCCTTATCAAATATGATGATAGCGTCATGCACTGGTCCACATCGGCTCCAGCTGCACCCAAAACTGTCTCTATCCAATCCACTTCCTTAACCCCAACATCCAACCGGATTCAAGCCACAGCTGCTGCCACCCCATCGAAGAGAGTTCCATCCACTTTGAATCCATCTAAAACTGCAGCCACCTCTTCCTCAAATCCAACCCATTCTCGTCCCACTTCACGTTTTGTCCATCAGTCGCTCCCAAAACCTGCCCAAGCCCCATTGATATTCATTCAATCTCCAGTCCTCATAAAGCCAGCCACAAGTTCTCAATTAGTGGATATCACCCGAGGCCCAGATTTCACTTCCTCATTTGCAAACCTCTCTCGTACGCTCACTACCCCTGCCAGTACACCCTCTCGTACGCTCACTACCCCTGCCAGTACACCCTCTCGTACGCTCACTACCCCTGCCAGTACACCCTCTCGTACGTTCACTACCCCTGCCAGTACACCCTCTCGTACGCTCACTACCCCTGCCAGTACACCCTCTCGTACGCTCACTACCCCTGCCAGTACACCCTCTCGTACGCTCACTACCCCTGCCAGTACACCCTCTCGTACGCTCACTACCCCTGCCAGTACACCCTCTCGTACGCTCACTACCCCAGCCAGTACACCCTCTCGTACGCTCACTACCCCAGCCAGTACACCCTCTCGTACGCTCACTACCCCAGCCAGTACACCCTCTCGTACGCTCACTAGCCCAGCCAGTACCCTCTCTTATACTCTCCCTACCCCAGCCAGTACCCTCTCTTATACACTCCCTACCCCAGCCAGTACCCTCTCTTATACACTCCCTACCCCAGCCAGTACCCTCTCTTATACACTCCCTACCCCAGCCAGTACCCTCTCTTATACACTCCCTACCCCAGCCAGTACCCCCTCTTATACACTCCCTACCCCAGCCAGTACCCCCTCTTATACACATCCTACCCCAGCCAGTACCCCCTCTTATACACATCCTACCCCAGCCAGTACCCTCTCTCCTACACTCACTACCCCAGCCAGTACAGCCTCTCGAAGACTGGCTCCCCAACCCCCCACCCCCTCTCCTACACTCACGCCCTCACCCAGTGCCCCCTCTCCTACACTCACTACCCCAGCCAGTACCCCCTCTTATACATTCACTACCCCAGCCAGTACCCCCTCTTATACACTCACTACCCCAGCCAGTACCCCCTCTTATACACTCTCTACCCCAGCCAGTACCCCCTCTTATACACTCACTACCCCAGCCAGTACCCCCTCTTATACACTCACTACCCCAGCCAGTACCCCCTCTTATACACTCACTACCCCAGCCAGTACCCCCTCTTATACACTCACTACCCCAGCCAGTACCCCCTCTTATACACTCACTACCCCAGCCAGTACCCCCTCTTATACACTCACTACCCCAGCCAGTACCCCCTCTTATACACTCACTGCCCCAGCCAGTACAGCCTCTCGTAGACTCGCTCCCCAACCCCCCACCCTCTCTCCTACACTCACTCCCTCAGCCAGTACCCCCTCTCGTACACTTTCCCCTTTAACTGGCACCCTATCTTGGGCTCACACCCGCTCAACAACCACTACTCGCACTCTCTCTGACAGCAGTTCTTCTCACCCACTATCCCCTTCATCCTCACTGAGCACACATTATCACACACTTTCTCACTCATCCTACTCCCCCACTTACACACAAACTCCCTCACGCACTTCCCCCTCCACGTCAAGCAATTCTTCTAGCACACTCTCCTCCTCACATAGGTTGCTATCTCGGGTGTTCTCTCCCTCGACAGGTGCCTTCACTAGATCTCCTCCTGAGTCACTGTACAGTGTTCCAACAGCTCATAGGAGGGACACCAAAGAAAAAAACAAGTGCCTTCTCCAATAACTTGCCTTTGTCATGGTGGAGCAGTAAGTTAATAGAAGGTTTTGATGGCGAACTTCACATTTTCAAAAACAGAAATGATGAAATGATGAATGATAATGCATTTGCATACTAAATATATTTTATAGCTGTGTATCTTTACCTTGTAGGGGCTTAATAATAGTAAAGTTGTTCACAACTAAGCAGATGTTGGTAATTTTGCACAAATATGAATTTGATGTTTCCTTTACTCAGGTCTGCTGACACAGTCCATACATTTTGTAAATGAAACGGGTTTGATTTCTCTGTTTTAAACTGAATAAACTCAGAAAATAATTGATTGTGGATGTTTTGTTGGACAATCCTACTCTTTTCTAAGAGATTTTGAAACACTTAAATGTCAAACTTTTTTGGACAAATATGATCTTTATTGATTTTAAACTGAATCAATGATTAACTACTGCTGCTACTGTGTTTCTAACAGGCCTATTGTGATGTAAATGAATGTTCCACATGCCACTCGGCCAGAGTTCAATGTGACGAATTTAAAAGGCTGTGTACCATCATTAGTGTGTTCTGTTGCCTGTTTGTTATACTTGGCTACCTTCATAATAGGGGAGTGGTTAAATACACTAAGTTTCATTTAGTCAGAAATGGTTTTGTCGCATGCTGGTCATCTGTTTTGTAGTTAATGGAGAGCAGAGTTCGACTTCATATTTGACTATATATGTACAGTTCATGTAATTGCAAGGGCCAACAGTCATGTGTTGTACGGTGACAGACATGGATACAACAGCTCTGATCTACAAGGTCCTCTGTGCCCATAATGGGTCCTTTGAGCTGGGAGAATTGCGTGCCAACATTAGCACCATAGAAGATGACCTGGAGAGTGTGTTAGGGAATCAGGAGATGTTTACCTGTGCTGTCTCTAAGGGAAACAAACTGATAGTTGCCCAGACGAAGATGAGGTTATGCAGAGCTAAAGGATGTAGTGGCTGCAGCAATTTACACCTGTGTAAGTTCTACTTGTATGGAACATGTCCATCCAATCAGAGGTAAACCTTTTTTACTTTTCTGTTTCGTTTTTACTCTTTCAGTCATTTTACTTCTACTACTATTCATTCTACTATTTTATGTCTTCCATTTTCTAAATTCACATGGTCTTACAGAATGTGACAGAGGTAATGCACTACACTATGAATGTCAATGGCTACAAGTTCATGACAGATTGTAGATTTGACATTTAAGCCATTTATAAATATATATTAAAAAAATTAAGAGCTAAATAAGAAATCTTGTGATTTCCAGACAAGGATGCTGTCTCTGCCATGAGCTGACGTCAGAGCACAACATCAGAGTCCTGAGAGAGCACCACCTGGAAGAACTGGACAGGAAGGAGCTGTTTACATTACTGCTGCAGAATGACAACGCCCTTTTACCCCCAGTATGTGCGTCATAGGCATTCAGGAAGTATTCAGACCCCTTGACTTGATCAAAATGTTACGTCACAGCCTTATTCTAAAATGGATTAAATATTTTTTTCCCCTCATTAATCTGCACCCAATACCGCATAATGACAAAGCGAAAACAAGCTTTTAGAAATTTGTGCAAATGTATTCTACATAAAAACAAATACCTTTTTTACATAGGAATTCAGACCCTTTGCTATGAGACTCGAAATTGAGCTCCGGTGCATCCTGTTTCCGTTCATCATCATTGAGAGGTTTCGACAACACGACTGTGGTAAATTCAATTGATTGGACATGATTTGGAAAGGCACACCTGTCTATATTTTTTATCTTACCTTTATTTAACTAAGCAAGTCAGTTAAGAACAAATTCTTATTTTCAATGAGGAACAGTGGGTTAACTGCCTGTTCAGGGGCAGAACGACAGATTTGTACCTTGTCAGCTCGGGGATTTGAACTTGCAACCTTCCGGTTACTAGCCCAACGCTCTAACCACTAGGCTATGCTGCCGCCCCGGTCACACAATTGACAGTGCATGTCAGAGCAAAAACCAAGCCATGAGGTGTAGGAAATTGTCCGTGGAGCTCCGAGACAGGATTGTGTCGAGGCACAAATCTGGGGAAGGGTACCAAAATATTTCTGCAGCATTGAAGGTCCCCAAGAACACAGTGGCCTCCATCATTCTTAAATGGAAGAAGTTTGGAACCATCAAGACTTTTCCTAAAGCTGGCCGCCCAGCCAAACTGAGCAATTGGGGGAGAAGGGCCATCAGCAGGGAAGTGACCAAGAACCCGATGGTCACTCTGGCAGAGCTCTAGAGTTCCTCTGTTGAGATGGGAGAACCTTACCGAAGGACAACCATCTCTGCAGCACTCCACCAATCAGGCCTTTGTGGTAGGGTAGCCCGACGGAAGCCACTCCTCAGTAAAAGGCACATGACATCCCGCTTGGAATTTGCCAAAAGGCACCTAAAGACTCTCAGACCAAGAGAAACAAGATTATCTGGTCTGATGAAACCAAGATTGAGCTCTTTGCCAAGCGTCACGTCTGGAGGAAATCTGGCGCCAGCCCTACAGTGAAGCATGGTGGTGGCAGCATCATGCTGTGGGGATGTTTTTCCGGGCCTGGGAGACTAGTCAGGATCGAGGGAAAGTTTAATGGTGCAAAGTACAGAGATCCTTGATGACAATCTGCTCCAGAGCGCTCAGGACTTCAGACTGGACAAAGTTTCACCTTCCAACAGGACAACGACCCTAAGCACACGGCCAAGACAACGCAGGAGTGGCTTCGGGACAAGTCTCAATGTCCAATGATCGAACCCGATCTAAAATCTCTGGAGAGACCTGAAAATAGCTGCTCAGCGATGCTCCCGATCCAAGCTGACAGAGCTTGAGAGGATCTGAAGAGAAGAGTGGGAGAGACTCCCCAAATACAGGTGTGCCAAGCTTGTAGTGTCACGCCCAAGAAGAAGCGAGGCTGTAATCGCTGCAAAAGGTGCTTCAACAAAGTACTGAGTAAAGGGTCTGAATAATTATGTAAATGTTTTTGCTGTGTCATTATGGGGTATTGTGTGTAGATTGATGAGGGGGAAAAATTATAATACATTCAATACATAAGGCTGTAACAAACTTTTTTTAATTTTTTTTAAGTCAAGGAGTCTGAATATTTTCTGAATGCACTGTTTATGTCAGCCTCTGTACAATTTAAGTTGAATACACGCATAAAGTGTCACGTCCGTCATAATGATTGGACCAAAGCGCAGCGTGCGTAAAGTTCCACATATTTTAATTCATCAAAACTCAAACCGTGACGCTACGGGTGTGCACACAGGCAACTATTCGTAGACAAGATCCCACAAAGCACAATGAGGAAATGGCTGCCTAAATATGTACCCCAATCAGAGACAACGATAAACAGCTGTCTCTGATTGGGAACCATACCAGGCCAACATAAACCATTAATCACCTAGATGACCCACCCTAGTCACTATCACGCCCCAACCAACAGAGAACAAACAGCTCTCTATGGTCAGGGCGTGACATAAAGATGCAATGCCAGAAGGGAACCCAAGCTGATTCTTACTTTTGATTCACATGCATTGTATATTCAATGTTTATTTCCCCATGTCCAAAATGACTACTGATAAATGCACAGACTTGGGGCTGTCATCCAAGTGTGTGTACTAAACTGAGCATGCAGATATCTGTACAAATAATTCATTTGAATTGGGACTCTGATGCACTTAAACAGAGTTTGTACTTATCCAATGTCCTTATCAAGCCCTCATCAGGAGTGGTCTGTGTTTGTCTCCAGGTTTGCTTCACATACAACAAAGGTAGTGGAGAGTACGGATACTGTCCTGACAAGGAGAAATGCAGAAGACTCCACGTCTGTCAGCGCTACATTACAGGAACCTGTGCTGCAGAGGTGGACTGTGACAGGTCTCACGACTTCTACGAGCCCCACCCGCTCAACACCCTACAGCAGAGGGGAGTACCTAATGAACTGGTGGCATCCATGTTGTCCACCTACCGCAACATCCAGGCAATCAGGGATACAATTGATGATAGTGACAACCCACGTTGGTAAGAGACCTTGTAGAGTAGCCTACACTATCCTCGTCTCCGGGCTCAATTGCTATTGGATATAAATTCGGAGAGAGAGAGCTGGCAGGTGGCTGAGATTATACTGTACTGACCTGTATTTTATTATAATGCTGTCTAACTTTCTCTACTCCTCCTCAGCAAAAAAGACTCTGGTAACCGCCTGCTGAAATCCAAAGCTTTACCAAACCACTGGGATAAATCTTCAGTACCTGAAACTGGATTCAAGGTTCATAATAATGTTCTAACTCATAAGATCTTCCATCTGGTCAGAAGGCAGTGAAATATAAAGCTATTACATTGAAAATAATTTTACCAAACGCATTCTCTCTAGAGGGTTGCTGTGCAGAGTTCCTCAGCTGAGCACAAGAATATTCTGGATCTTTTCCATCAAACTATGACTGGCTTCAGTGTGACGACTATTGAGAGGGTGCAAAATCGGATCCTGTGGGAGGTATTTTCGTGGTAAGAATCACAACTCCTCATGCCAAAAGAAATGTAAATCTACCCAAGAAATATATTCGTGTTGTCTGCGTTAAATCAAAGCAGTGACAACATACCATATGCAAACAGATGTAGCATGTTAATGGTAACTGGTACTTTCTAGTTTTCTAGCAGCAAACGAGCAGACACATGCAAATGCTATGAGGTGACATGCCAATGAAGATACTGACAAATGCATCTGTTGTTCCTCTCCCAAGGCAAGGAGATGTGATGAGAAAGACAAACGCAGGGAAGGAGAATGAGAAGCAGCTCTTCCATGGAACAGAATCTAAACACGTGGACGCTATATGCCTGCAGAACATAGACTGGAGGATGGGTGGAACACAAGGAACGCCCTATGGGCAAGGTGAGTTCTGCATTTCACGTGATATCTAATAGATTTTTAAGTTTATATAAGAATTTATGTTACGTGGAAATGGCATTGGACCACATCTTTGTGGAAATAGTGAAAAAGTCGACAAAACAAATGTATCTGTAATGTCACACTGTCACTGTGATTGTTCTAATTCTAACCCATCTCTGTCCAGGAAGCTACTTCTCCAAGGATGCCAAGTTCTCCCACAGCTACACCAGCCAGTCAGAAGTCAGGTCCATGTTTGTTTGTCGTGTGCTGGTGGGAAACTACACACAAGGACACTCCAGCTACCTCTGCCCCCCTTCAAAAGATGGAAGTCACACCATCTCCTATGACAGCTGTGTGGATGATATCTACAACCCCTCTGTATTTGTAGTGGTCGGGAAGCATCAGGTTTACCCAGAGTACCTTATTCAGTACAGGGAAGGGTCCAGGCCTGGGACCTATGTTCCACCACCTAACTTTGTCCAGAACCAGAGCCACCACAACATGCACTGGACATCTATTCCAGTCATGCTACGCTCACCAGCCACCCCTGTGCTACCCAACAATGCAAGGTTCAGATCTCCTTGCCCAACAGGACCTGCCTTTGCCCAGCCCACACTCAGTACCCAGCCACTATTTTCACACTACTCAAACCCACCCAGGCCTCCCTCCAATCCCTCTGTTTCAAACCCTTCAAGACAAGAGAAGAGAACCCCCAGACCTACCTTGACACATGCTTCTGCACAGTTTGGCTCCCTTAACTCCTTGACACATCCATTGTTTCAGCCAGGCCTGATGACTTACGTCCCTCATCCACCACCCTGGGTCGGCTCTATGACCTCCATTCCACGCGCACCTCCACCCAGGACAAGATCACAGTTTGCTAAAATGAAAGCAAAAAGTACATCAATGGCATCACTAGATAATCTATAATCCTTGGTAGTCTATTTTATTTATTTAGAGGGAAATTACCTTGTGTAAATAAATTGTATTTATGGATTAAATTTTGAAATGTCCTTTTTACCTCAGTTGGTAGAGCATGGTGCTTGTAATGCCATTGTAGTGGGTTTGATTCTCCGGACCACCTATACGTAAAGGGAATGCACGCATGACTGTAAGTCACTTTGGATAAAAGTGTCTGCTAAATGGCATTTATTATATAATGTGTAGTTCAGTGTTGACAAAATAATCCGAATTGGGCTGCCTGTGTAAACGCAGTCATAATAGTTTCTGAATGCACCACTGCATAAAATAAAACGTTTGTTTTTTCTACTTTTAAGGCGTTTGCTTCCCCCTAGGGGTGAAGTTGCTGAAATGCACCCTACTTATTCTGCATTACTCCTCACATCTAGTCAATTACTTTCTATTGGTCATTGAGTTTATTTAATTAAACACAGAAATCCAACTACTTTACTAAATGTGTCAGCAGACCATAGGAAACGTGCTCATCATATTCCCTGTTACTAGTTGAACATCACAGGAGGCTGCTGAGGAGAGAATGGTTCATAATAATGACCGAAACGGAGCAAATGGAATGGCATCAAACCCCTGGAAACCATGTTTGATGTATTTATCATTCCACCAATTCCTCTCCAGTCATTACCACAAGCCCGTTCTCCCCAATTAAGGTGCCACCAACCTCCTGCGTTGAACATCATTCTTGCTTGTTGCAAGGGTTTAACACACCAACGATGCATATTTGACATGAAAATGGAATTATCATTCAGAAACACTACAAATTGGCAAAAGGTTGAACTTTGACCAGCAAATTGTTTAACTCCTGCACTCCAGATGATGTGATAGTAGCAGAAGATGTGTCAGAAGTAGTGCTCGATGTGGAGTGGTGAGACCCCGAGAGTGTGGAAGAGTCTGTGTAAGTGGGGGAGTATGATGAGTGAGAAAGTGTGTGATAAGGTGTGCTCAATGAGGATGAAGGGGATAGTGGGTGAGAGGTACTGCTGGCAGAGAGAATGCGAGTAGCTCTTGCTGAGAGGGTGTGTCAGTTGAACAGAAAGTGTGCGAGAAGGGGTGCTGGCAGGGGTAGTGAGTGTGGAAGTTTTTTTATTTTACCTTTAACTAGGCAAGTCAGTTAAGAACAAATTCTTATTTTCAATGACGGCCTAGGAACAGTGGGTTAACTGCCTTGTTCAGGGGCAGAACGACAGTTTTATACCTTGTCAGTTCAGGGAATTGAACTTGCAACCTTTCGGTTACTAGTCCAACGCTCTAACCACTAGGCTACCCTGCCGCCCCAAAACAGCAAGGTGTGGGCAGAGGGGGCACTGTTTGAGAGAGAGAGTGTGTGAGAGGGAGCACTGGGTGAGGGAGTGAGTGTGCGAGAGGGGGCACTGACTGAGGGCGTGAGTGTACCGAGAGGGGATGCTGGGTGGCCAAGTGAGTGTATAAAATGGGGTACTGGCTGTACGAGAGGGGGTACTGGCTGGGGGAGGGAGTGTAGGAGGGGGTACTGGCTGGGGTAGTGAATGTATAAGAGAGGCTGCTGGGTGGGGTAGTAAGTGTACGAGAGGGGGTGCTGGTTTGGATAATGAGTTTTTGAGGGAGTTTGCAGAATAAGGGAGTGTAAGACCAATTAGCTTGGCCTAGGGTGGTATCCAACAACTGAGAACTTGGGGCTGGCTTCATGAGGACTACAGATTGACTGAATCCCAATGGAGTTCAGGCAGGTTTTGGGAGACGTGAAGGGGGAAGAGAATCGCTTGGATTAGAGGAAGTGGTGGCAGCTTGAGATGGACTCAAAGTGTAGGATCAGCTGTTGCTTGAATCCGGTTGGATGTTGGTTATTGGACTATGTAAGTGGATTGGATAGAGACAGTTTTGGGGGGAGCTGGATGCCGAAGAGGACGAGTGCATGACGCTATCATCATACTTAATGGGGAACTCGGGGGAACACCTGGTTTGTTTTAAACACCACATATATGAGTCCAGGACATTTCCACACAGCTGTCATAGAAAGTGGGGGTTCCCTCGCCTTTTGGTTCCCTCGTGTGTAGTCAACAACAACCACCCGAAAACAAACATGGATCTCACTCACTTGGCATCCCTGGCAAAGTAACTCCCTAACATTAACAGAGAAGATCATCAGTAAAATAAAATGACAAGACTATAGTGAGATAATGACTGTTTCTAAAATTTGAGTACACTTCTGACAGATGGTTAACATGAGGTACCTTCGCCGTACACAGTTCCGTTGGTTCCACACAGCCTCCAGTCGAAGTTATCTCTGCAAATGGCGATTACGTGTTTTGGGTCCGTTCCGTGGAAGAGATGTAGCTCCTTGCTGTTTTGACCTCCATTGTTTTTTACTTCACCAAATCTCTTATCCTAAAGAAAGAGGGATAAAAACAGCTGCTTCCCCATAATCTTGTTCAAGCCAGGGTTTACTTAGCATGTTGGAAGTAACACGCTGGGATTGTGTGTGAGAGTTGATGTAAACATACCACTGGAAGACTTCCCAGAGGTCCCTGTTTTGGACCCTTTCGATGCTGGTGATTTGGAAGCCACTCATGGTGTTGTTGAAAAGTCTCTGGACCTTTTGATAGTCCCTGTCAGAACTCAGAAGAGTGACTGTCTGCAGGACGGGAAAACAAAATGGTTGTCACTGCTGAAACAAAATGCTGAACACTAACCTTCCTGTAAGCCTAAGCAGAACAACCACATGTAAACAAGTGACCTTGTTTCCAGTATCAGGCATGGCAGACCACAGGGGGAAGTGTGGATGGAAGGTGATCTTCACTAAATCCGTGGCTCATGACTTCAAAATGTACACACTTGGATCCCTCACTGTGAAGCCATAAGAAAACGTAAATGGTAAAGCAATCAATCCCCATGACAAGTATGTACTTCATTCACACTGTGAATTATTTGTATCTAGTTTAATATGATATAACCTACTGCACCTTTGTATCTTAGAAGGGTCACAGAAGACTCTCGAGATCGTTGTTTTTCTGGCAGAGCAAACGAAGTCTGACCATTCTTCACTTCCCAATTGTAGGGCCTTTTATAGTGGATGCTCCAGCATTAATCTGAACAGACGTTAGGTTTATATAACAGACATTACATTTATGTAACAGTCTGTCATGAGAGACTTGTGTTAGCCAGAAGGACAAAATCATATCCTGCCATGGCCTCCATTCACAGAATTGATGCTAGGCTTCTAGTGTTGCTTTCAAAGGTTTATCAAATGAAGCACAGCATAGTGCATTATTGTGGATGCACAGTATATGGTTGATGTTGTCCTATGAGGAGGATATGGTATTGTGTATCTACTGACAACCTTTAGATCTAGATAAACTCATATCCAGCCAGCTATCCTGGATTCTTTTGGAGTAAGAAAAGGGGCAAAAAGTTCCCCTGATCTCAGGTGTTCTGCCAAAGCAAATGTGGGAAAATTAAACCTCCCAGCAACGCTCTCCCTCTTAAACTTGACCTCCTTGTTTGCAGTGCCCCTTGACAAAGAACAGCCAGATCTCATTCCTCGCTGTCAACAAACAACTGATGTGTCATAAAAGAAATGCACCATCCTCCCCAATGTTAATATTTTCAATCGACCCTCTCCTTGTACTGCAAAAAACAAAAACGAACAACCTCTCCCCTTATAAACTCAGCAAAAAAAGAAACGTCCCTTTTTCAGGACCCTGTCTTTCAAAGATAATTTGTAGAAATCCAAATAACTTCACAGAGCTTCATGGCAAAGGGTTTAAACACTGTTTCCCATGCTTGTTCAATGAACCATAAACAATTAATGAACCTGCACCTGTGGAACGGTCATTAAGACACTAATAGCTTACAGACGGTAGGAAATTAAGGTCACAGTTATGAAAACTGAGGACACTAAAGAGGCCTTTCTACTGACTAAGAAAAACACCAGAAGAAAGATGTCCAGGTGTGAACCTCCACAATTCTGGTTCATCCTTGGGAGCAATTTCAAAACGCCTGAAGGTACCACATTTATCTGTACAAATAATAATACGCAAGTATAAACACCATGGGACCACGCAGCCGTCATACCACTCAGGAAGGAGACGTGTTCTGTCTCCTGGAGATGAACGTACTTTCGTGTGAAAAGTGCAACTGAATCCCAGAACAACAGCAACGGACCTTGTGAAGATGCTGGAGGAAACAGGTACAAAAGTATCTATATCCACAGTTAAACGAGTCCTATATCGACATAACCTGAAAGGCCGCTCAGCAATGAAGAAACCACTACTCCAAAACCGCCATAAAAAAGCCAGACTACAGTTTGCAACTACACATGGGGACAAAGATGGTACTTTGAGGAAAAATGTCCTCTGGCCTGATAAAACAAAAATAGAACTGTTTCGGCCATAATGACCTTTGTTATGTAGGGAGGAAAAAGGGGGAGGTTTGCAAGCCGAAGAATGCCATCGCAACCGTGAAGCACAGGGGTGGCAGCATTATGTTCTAGGGGTGCTTTGCTGCGGTAGGGACTGGTGCACTTCACAAAATAGATGGCATCATGTGGAATGAAAAATATGTGGATATATTGAAGCAACATCTCAAGACATTGTCAGGATTTTGCCAGGATTGTTCCGGTTTTGGCCACTAGATGCCCCCATTGTGCTTTTTTGACCCTTTTGTTTTCCCCTGTTTCCAGATTATTATTTGCACCTGTGCCTCGTTTCCCTTGAATGTATTTAAACCCTTAGTTTTCCTCAGTTCTTTGCTCTGTGTTTGAATGTTAGCACCCAGCCCCAGTGATGCTGTGAACATTTGTTACTCCAGTTGGACTCTGTGGTACTGTTTTTGTTCTCTTTTGATTATCTTGAGGCTTTTTCCCTGCTGTACCTACCACCTTGTGGATTTACCTTTTCACTTGGAAGATTACCTTTTTCTATTGGAATTACTTTTGATGTTGTGGATTTATATTTTTGCCTGAAGTACTTTCCTTTTTACTTTATTAAAACACGGTCTCAAGTACTGCTGTGTCTGCCTCATCTTCTGGGTTCTGCCGACTATTAGTGGCTCAGTTTGCTAAGGTGACTGTTTCTCACACCGGAGACCTGAGTTCGTAACCGGGTCCTGACAGACATCAGTCAGGAAGTTAAAGCTTGGTCGCAAATGGGTCTTCCAAATGGACAATGACCCCAAGCACACTTCCAAAGTTGTGGCAAAATGGCTAACAAAGTTAAGGTATTGGAGTGGCCATCACAAAGCCCTCCCTCAATCCTATAGAACATTTGTGAGCAGAACTGAAAAGGCATGAGTGAGGAAGGAGGGCTACAAACCTGACTCAGTTACACCAACTCTGTCAGGAGGAATGGGCCATTATTCACCCAACTTATTGTGGGAAGCTTGTGGAAGGCTACTCGAAACGTTTGACCCAAGTTAAACAATTTAAAGGCAATGCTATAAAATACTAATTGAGTATGTAAACTTCTGACCCACTGAGAATGTGATGAAATAATAGCTGAAATAAATCACTTATTCTGACACTTCACATTCTTAAAATAAAGTGGTGATCCTAACTGACCTAAAACAGGGATTGTTTACTAGGATTAAATGTCAGGAATTGTGTAAAACTGAGTTTAAATATATTTGGCTAAGGTGTATGTAAACTTCCAACTTCAACTGTATATACACACATTTTTTTCTAAGTGTGTAATTTATTACTCATGTCGACAGCACTGTATGAGCAGAGAAAAATACTTCCCTGTCCCTGTCAACAGCAGCCCCAACCTAAAACATCTTCCCCGCCCCTGTCAACAGCACCCCCAACCTAAAACATCTTCCCCGCCCCTGTCAACAGCACCCCCAACCTAAAACATCTTCCCCGCCCCTGTCAACAGCACCCCCAACCTAAAACATCTTCCCCGCCCCTGTCAAACAGCAGCCCCAACCTAAAACATCTTCCCCGCCCCTGTCAACAGCACCCCCAACCTAAAACATCTTCCCCGCCCCTGTCAAACAGCAGCCCCAACCTAAAACATCTTCCCCGCCCCTGTCAACAGCACCCCCAACCTAAAACTACTTCCCCGCCCCTGTCAACAGCACTCCCAACCTAAAACATCTCCCCGCGGCCATGAACCTATGCAGAACATATTGACAAACAGATTGAAAGGTTAATAACGTCAACTTCTGTGCAGAGCCCTCGCTCCTTGCATCATCATCTCTGGTAGATAAAGTATAATTGATGACTGGATCAAGAGATCAGTTCAGGGTAGAAATACTCTGTTGAATCTTCATAGGATAAGATAAGAGCTCAAATCAAATTTATTTATATAGCCCTTCGTACATCAGCTGATATCTCAAAGTGCTGTACAGAAACCCAGCCTAAAACCCCAAACAGCAAGCAATGCAGGTGTAGAAGCACGTTGGCAAGGAAAAACTCCCTAGAAAGGCCAAAACCTAGGAAGAAACCTAAGAGAGGAACCAGGCTATGTGGGGTGGCCAGTCCTCTTCTGGCTGTGCCGGGTGGAGATAACAGAACATGGAGCTCTATGATAAAAGACTCAAAGTTTCTAGAAAAGGAAGATTTATTTTTGTTCTTGTTTTAAAAACGGTGTTTTGGAAAACCACAACTGGATTAAAACCAACAATGTGCAATGCTACTCCGAGGGGATAACATACCAGAATCTAGACACCGGAATTATTGTCCCTGGGCTGTGAATCTGGGATATGGCTCTCTCTCCAGACACAGAGACAGGGAATAGATAGATTTGGGATTTGGGATAGAGCCAGAACTCTGTAAATATCAATGGTTCAGGACATGACATACTATATTACTCAAGGTGCCAACCAGCCACATAGAACCAACCTACATTTGGCAGAGACCAAAGCACAGAAAATATCAGGTTTAACACAGAAGCTGCATTGAAAAGGCATCAGGCCTGGCCCCCATCATCATCATCATCATCACAGTGATAAGTAGCTTACAGAGTGGGTGGGGCCAGAGCTGCATCGTTCACTTCCCACCCACCCCTCCCATCTCTGTCCAATCAGACGATAGCATCAAAGGCATTTAGAATGTTCATTTTGTTCTGTTCTCATTGTAAAAAGGCAAAAAAATATTCAACATTTCAGAAGAAAAAAAATTCTAATGTGTTGAAATCTGTCTGAACCATTTGGTAGAAGTCAAATCCTTTGTTCAGCCCACTCTGAACAGAGCTTCATTCCTATTTCACAACAATGACATTATCATCAATATTAAAGGAGGAATCAGAAATGAGGTTTGTGTGTCAGGCCAGAGGTTACCTCCCCCCAGATCCATCAAAGACTGGCAGAGGATATCACTCACACAGTTAGCATGTTAGCGGCTAAAGGGTCAGTCTATGCATTTCCTTTGGGAGAGAGAACACATAACTCTTGGGGTGAATTCACCCCTTATAGACTAGACCCGTGGCAGTTCCACTGCATCTGTTAATAGACTATATAGAGTACATAAGACACCATTTATCCACAAACCCGTATACCAGCACACAGAAACAAGAGGCAGTCCTTCACGGACACTCAGACAAATATTACACTTTAAAAAAGAAACATTGTCCTTTGTCTTTTTTTTTTTTAAATGATAAAACATTTCATCACTTGACAGTACAGGTACACACAGACAAAGCTCTCTCACATGGAGAACACCCCCACCCCCTGTACATACACTGACACACAAGTCTCATTCCTGTCAGTGGGAGTGTGGGTGAATGTGTATCATAGTGGCTTGGGGGGGGTGGGAGTGAGACTGTGTGTGGATCAGAGCCAGAGGTCTTTAATACTGTCAGTGTGTTAGTGTAATTAAGGTGATGTAAGTACGACTCCGCAAAAGACAGGGAACCAATCGAGGGACCCCTTGTTTCCCCTATAAAGGTTATACGTAAATATTTTTGTTAAACAGAAAACCCAGACATATGGCAGCAGATCCACAAGGTCTGCCATGAGAGGTGACTGTATAGTTCCCCTAAGGAAAAGCACCTTTAGTAAATCTGCATTCTCTGTAAGAGCTTCCCATGTCTGGAATACACTGCCATCAGACACACATAACTGCACCACATATCACACTTTCACAAAATGCTTGAAGACATGGCTAAAGGTCAATCAGATTTGTGAACATGGTCCCTAGCTGTGTGTTGCCGCTCTCCATGTTGTCTGTTGTCTGTAGCTTGTGAGGTGTGGAAACACTTTGTTGCTTTTATGAATTTTGTCTTGCTGCTTTTTGTTTTATGCTGCTCTGTCTGTATGCTACGTCTTGCTTGTCCTATGTCTTGCTTGTCCTATGTTGCTATGTCTTGCTTGTTCTATGTTGCTATTGTCTATATTGTAATTGTTTTTAATAACCTGCCCAGGGACTGCGGTTGAAAATTAGCCGGCTGGCTAAAACCGGCACTTTTGCTGAAATGTTGATTAATGTGCACTGTCCCTGTAAAAATAAATAAACTCAAACTCAAAGCTTACCACCTGTATAGTGCAGTTCAATGTCCTATTGAGATTGACAACCACACAAAGACCAGTGTCCGCAATAATACTGTATGTGACTGGTCCTGCTTCCTCTGTAGCCCCCATCTGATTGGTCAGTCTTGCTTTCCTGTAATTTGTACTGTAGTGGCACACTGGCACCGTTTAGAAACAATTTCCCTCAAGGAGTTCTGCCCAAACTCCAAAAGACAGAGAGGGGGAGAGACACAAGGGTGGTGGGGTGTAAGGCTACATTGTAAACACCGCCCCATTTAATCTATCACTATGACAACGTCACAGAGTTCCAAAGTCGCAAGCTCGGTGTGGGTGGTGCCAAACCCACAGTGTGAGGGGGACAAACTCAGACTGGGTGGAGACTAGCTTAACATGGGAGGAGTCTAGCTCAGTGTGGGAGGAGCATGCGTTCCAGGGCACACTGTAGGTGCTCCCAGTTCTTCCAGATGACCACAAGTAGGGACAAACCCATGCAGGTGAAAGCCAGGTGCATGCGGCTCCGCAGGAGGGGCGCGGTGAATTTGGCCGCCGTGGAAACGCACACCAGGATCACCGTGACGATGGCCAGCATGATGTTGATGCATTTCCCCAGCAGCACCTTGGCGTCTGTGTTCTCCACCTGTACCGTCTGCTGCTGCTGCTGCTGGAGCTCCAGCTTAGAGACACGCGTCTGACACGACTCCAGAGCCTCCTGTAAACACAGAAAAACACACGCGTTCAGTTAACATTTGACACACAGGCTTAGATAAAGTTACTGACCATATCCAGCTTAGATAGATTTGCAGAGGGCATGATTGTAGGTATGTGTGTGTATGTGTGTGTGTGTATATACCTGGATGTCCCTAGCTCTCTCGTAGGCCTGGTAAGCCACCTTCTCCTCGATGCTGGCCAGCTCCTGCTTCAGGTTACTGGTCTCATGCTGGTGCAACTCTGTCAGGTCATTTAACTGGTCCTCTAACCGCTCAAACCTATTAGAGAGAGGGAGAAAGAGAGAAAGAAAAAGAGAGAAAAAGAGAGAGAGAGAGAGAGAGAAAGAGAGAAAGAGAGAAAGAGAGAGAGAGAGAGAGAGAAGGGGGGAGAGAATGGCGAGTCTTAATATTGAATGCACAGCTTTAAATCCAAAGCAAACCTGTGTGTCCATCTCTTCCTTCACCAATGTGTGTGTGTGTGTGTTCTCTGTTTGCGGTGTGTGAAGCATTATCTACATAAGCATGTTGATACATCAGCCCCAAGTTGACAGTATCAACAGCCAACAATATTAAAAACAAGATTACGGTTCAAGGTGGGAAATAGTGAAGCAGGCCTAGATAATCATAAAGTGAAACAGCTAGAACGATGGTGCGTCTGCATGGAGGATGTTGT